>NW_027174691.1:0-134000 GCF_000390325.3 Nicotiana tomentosiformis
GAGATGGTAATGGTAATTTTTCTGTTGGCAGGTAGAATTGGAACATGAAATTTAAGGATGCTACCTCTACTGCTCAAGCAGCGGCTGAGTTTGCAGAACATGCAAGCCTAGCTGCCAGAGCTGTTGTAGAACTTTCAAGGCAATATTGTGTTGATGATGGTGGTTCATGCCACTTTGGTTTCAAGGATGAAAGGTTGGAACATGGGCAATCATTTCCTAGAGATGGTAATGGTAATTTTTCTGTTGGCAGGCGAAATTGGAACATGAAATTTAAGGATGCTACCTCTGCTGCTCAAGCAGCGGCTGAATTTGCATAACATTCAAGCCTAGCTGCCAGAGTTGTTGTAGAACTTTCAAGGCAATATTGAGTTGATGATGGTGGTTCATGCCACTTAGGTTTCAAGGATGAAAGGTTGGAACATGGGCAATCATTTCCTAGAGATGGTAATGGTAATTTTTCTGTTGGCAGGCAGAATTGGAACATGAAATTTAAGGATGCTACCTCTGCTGCTCAAGCAGCGGCTAAATTTGCATAACATTCAAGCCTAGCTGCCAGAGTTGTTGTAGAACTTTCAAGGCAATATTTTGTTGATGATGGTGGTTCATGCCACTTAGGTTTCAAGGATGAAAGGTTGGAACATGGGCAATCATTTCCTAGAGATGGTAATGGTAATTTTTCTGTTGGCAGGCAGAATTAGAACATGAAATTTATGGATGCTACCTCTGCTGCTCAAGCAACGGCTGAGTTTGCAGAATATGCAAGTCTAGATGCCAGAGATGTTGTAGAACTTTCAAGGCAATATTGTGTTGATGATGGTGGTTCATGCCACTTAGGTTTCAAGGATGAAAGGTTGGAACATGGGCAATCATTTCCTTGAGATGGTAATGGTAAATTTTCTGTTGGTAGGCAGTATTGGAACAGGAAATTTAAGGATGCTACCTCTGCTGCTCAAACAGCGGCTGAGTTTGGAGAATTTGCAAGCCTAGCTGCCAGAGCTATTGGAGAACTTTCAAGGCAATATTGTGTTGATGATGGTGGTTCATGCTACTTAGGTTTCAAGGATGAAAGGTTGGAACATGGGCAATCATTTCCTAGAGATGGTAATGGTAATTTTTCTGTTGGCAGGCAAAATTGGAACATGAAATTTAAGGATTTGAAAAATATGCAAGCCTAGCTGCCAGAGCTATTGTAGAACTTTAAAGGCAATATTGTGTTGATGGTGGTGGTTCATGCCACTTAGGTTTCAAGGATGAAAGGTTGGAACAAGGGCAATCATTTTCGTGAGAAGGTAATGGTATTATTTCTGTAGGCAGGCAGAATTGGAACATGAAATTTAGGGATGGTACCTCTGCTGCTCAAGCAGCGGCTGAGTTTGCAGAACATGCAAGCCTAGCTGCCATAGCTGTTGTAGAACTTTAAAGGCAATATTGTGTTGATGATGGTGGTTCATGCCACTTAGGTTTCAAGGATGAATGGTTGGAACATGGGCAATCATTTCCTAGAGATGGTAATGGTAATTTTTCTCTTGGCAGGCGAAATTGGAACATTAAAATTAAGGATGCTACCTCTACTGCTCAAGCAGCGGCTGAGTTTGCAGAATATGCAAGCCTAGATGCCAGAGCTGTTGTAGAACTTTCAAGGCAATATTGTGTTGATGATGGTGGTTCATGCCACTTAGGTTTCAAGGATGAAAGGTTGGAACATGGGCAATCATTTCTTAGAGATGGTAATGGTAATTTTTCTGTTGGCAGGCAGAATTGGAACATGAAATTTATGGATGCTACCTCTGCTGCTCAAGCAACGGCTGAGTTTGCAGAATATGCAAGTCTAGATGCCAGAGCTGTTGTAGAACTTTCAAGGCAATATTGTGTTGATGATGGTGGTTCATGCCACTTAGGTTTCAAGGATGAAAGGTTGGAACATGGGCAATCATTTTCAGGAGATGGTAATGGTAATTTTTCTGTTGGCAGGCAGAATTGGAACATTAAATTTATTGATGCTACCTCTGCTGCTCAAGCAGCGACTGAGTTTGCAAAATATGCAAGCCTAGCTGCCAGAGCTGTTGTAGAACTTTAAAGGCAATATTGTGTTGATGGTGGTGGTTCATGCCACTTAGGTTTCAAGGATGAAAGGTTGGAACAAGGGCAATCATTTCCTTGAGAAGGTAATGGTAATTTTTCTGTTGGCAGGCAGAATTGGAACATGAAATTTAGGGATGCTACCTCTGCTGCTCAAGCAGCGGCTGAGTTTGCAGAACATGCAAGCCTAGCTGCCATAGCTGTTGTAGAACTTTAAAGGCATTATTGTGTTGATGATGGTGGTTCATGCCACTTAGGTTTCAAGGATGAAAGGTTGGAACATGGGCAATCATTTCCTAGAGATGGTAATGGTAATTTTTGTGTTGGCAGGCGAAATTGGAACATGAAAATTAAGGATGCTACCTCTGCTGCTCAAGCAGCGGCTGAGTTTGCAGAATATGCAAGCCTAGATGCCAGAGCTGTTGTAGAACTTTCAAGGCAATATTGTGTTGATGATGGTGGTTCATGCCACTTAGGTTTCAAGGATGAAAAGTTTGAACATGGGCAATCATTACCTAGAGATGTTAATGGTAATCTTTCTGTTGGCAGGCAGAATTGGAACATGAAATTTAAGGATGCTACCTCTACTGCTCAAGCAGCAGCTGAGTTTGCAGAACATGCAAGCCTAGCTGCCAGAGCTGTTGTAGAACTTTAAAGGCAATATTGTGTTGATGATGGTGGTTCATGCCACTTAGGTTTCAAGGATGAAAGGTTGGAACATGGGCAATCATTTCCTAGAGATGGTAATGGTAATTTTTCTGTTGGCAGGCGAAATTGGAACATGAAATTTAAGGATGCTACCTCTGCTGCTCAAGCAGCGGCTGAGTTTGCAGAACATGCAAGCTTAGCTGCCAGAGCTGTTGTAGAACTTTTAAGGCAATATTTTGTTGATGATGGTGGTTCATGCCACTTAGGTTTCAAGGATGAAAGGTTGGAACATGGGCAATCATTTCCTAGAGATGGTAATGGTAATTTTTCTGTTGGCAGGCAGAATTGGAACATGAAATTTATGGATGCTACCTCTGCTGCTCAAGCAACGGCTGAGTTTGCAGAATATGCAAGTCTAGATGCCAGAGCTGTTGTAGAACTTTCAAGGCAATATTGTGTTGATGATGGTGGTTCATGCCACTTAGGTTTCAAGGATGAAAGGTTGGAACATGGGCAATCATTTCCTAGAGATGGTAATGGTAATTTTTCTGTTGGCAGGCGAAATTGGAACATGAAATTTAAGGATGCTACCTCTGCTGCTCAAGCAGCGGCTGAATTTGCATAACATTCAAGCCTAGCTGCCAGAGTTGTTGTAGAACTTTCAAGGCAATATTAAGTTGATAATGGTGGTTCATGCCACTTAGGTTTCAAGGATGAAAGGTTTGAACATGGGCAATCATTTCCTAGAGATGTGAATGATAATTTTTCTGTTTGCAGGCAGAATTGGAACATGAAATTTAAGAATGCTACCTCTGCTGCTCAAGCAGCGGCTGAGATTGCAAACAATGCAAGCTTAGCTGCCAGAACTGTTGTAGAACTTTCAAGGCGATATTTTGTTGATGATGGTGGTTCATGCCACTTAGGTTTCAAGGATGAAAGGTTGGAACATGGGCAATCATTTCCTAGAGATGGTAATGGTAATTTTTCTGTTGGCAGGCAGAATTAGAACATGAAATTTATGGATGCTACCTCTGCTGCTCAAGCAACGGCTGAGTTTGCAGAATATGCAAGTCTAGATGCCAGAGATGTTGTAGAACTTTCTAGGCAATATTGTGTTGATGATGGTGGTTCATGCCACTTAGGTTTCAAGGATGAAAGGTTGGAACATGGGCAATCATTTCCAGGAGATGGTAATGGTAATTTTTCTGTTGGCAGGCAGAATTGGAACATAAAATTTATGGATGCTACCTCTGCTGCTCAAGCAGCGGCTGAGTTTGCAAAATATGCAAGCCTAGCTGCCAGAGCTGTTGTAGAACTTTCAAGGCAATATTGTGTTGATGATGGTGGTTCATGCCACTTAGGTTTCAAGGATGAAAGGTTGGAACATGGGCAATCATTTCTTAGAGATGGTAATGGTAATTTTTCTGTTGGCAGGCAGAATTGGAACATGAAATTTATGGATGCTACCTCTGCTGCTCAAGCAACGGCTGAGTTTGCAGAATATGCAAGTCTAGATGCCAGAGCTGTTGTAGAACTTTCAAGGCAATATTGTGTTGATGATGGTGGTTCATGCCACTTAGGTTTCAAGGATGAAAGGTTGGAACATGGGCAATCATTTTCAGGAGATGGTAATGGTAATTTTTCTGTTGGCAGGCAGAATTGGAACATTAAATTTATTGATGCTACCTCTGCTGCTCAAGCAGCGGCTGAGTTTGCAAAATATGCAAGCCTAGATGCCAGAGCTGTTGTAGAACTTTCAAGGCAATATTGTGTTGATGATGGTGGTTCATGCCACTTAGGTTTCAAGGATGAAAGGTTGGAACATGGGCAATCATTTCCTTGAGATGGTAATGGTAATTTTTCTGTTGGCAGGCAGAATTGGAACATGAAATTTAAGGATGCTACCTCTGCTGCTCAAGCAGCGGCTGAGTTTGCAGAACATGCAAGCCTAGCTGCCATAGCTGTTGTAGAACTTTAAAGGCAATATTGTGTTGATGATGGTGGTTCATGCCACTTAGGTTTCAAGGATGAAAGGTTGGAACATGGGCAATCATTTCCTAGAGATGGTAATGGTAATTTTTCTGTTGGCAGGCGAAATTGGAACATGAAAATTAAGGATGCTACCTCTGCTGCTCAAGCAGCGGCTGAGTTTGCAGAATATGCAAGCCTAGATGCCAGAGCTGTTGTAGAACTTTCAAGGCAATATTGTGTTGATGATGGTGGTTCATGCCACTTAGGTTTCAAGGATGAAAGGTTTGAACATGGGCAATCATTTCCTAGAGATGTTAATGGTAATCTTTCTGTTGGCAGGCAGAATTGGAACATGAAATTTAAGGATGCTACCTCTACTGCTCAAGCAGCAGCTGAGTTTGCAGAACATGCAAGCCTAGCTGCCAGAGCTGTTGTAGAACTTTAAAGGCAATATTGTGTTGATGATGGTGGTTCATGCCACTTAGGTTTCAAGGATGAAAGGTTGGAACATGGGCAATCATTTCCTAGAGATGGTAATGGTAATTTTTCTGTTGGCAGGCGAGAAATTGGAACATGAAATTTAAGGATGCTACCTCTGCTGCTCAAGCAGCGGCTGAGTTTGCAGAACATGCAAGCTTAGCTGCCAGAGCTGTTGTAGAACTTTTAAGGCAATATTTTGTTGATGATGGTAGTTCATGCCACTTAGGTTTCAAGGATGAAAGGTTGGAACATGGGCAATCATTTCCTAGAGATGATAATGGTAATTTTTCTGTTGGCAGGCGAAATTGGAACATGAAATTTAAGGATGCTACCTCTACTGCTCAAGCAGCGTTTGAATTTGCATAACATTCAAGCCTAGCTGCCACAGTTGTTGTAGAACTTTCAAGGCAATATTGAGTTGATGATGGTGGTTCATGCCACTTAGGTTTCAAGGATGAAATGTTGGAAGATGGGCAATCATTTCCTAGAGATGGTAATGGTAATTTTTCTGTTGGCAGGCGAAATTGGAACATGAAATTTAAGGATGCTACCTCTGCTACTCAAGCAGCGGCTGAATTTGCATAACATTCAAGCCTAGCTACCAGAGTTGTTGTAGAACTTTCAAGGCAATATTAAGTTGATGATGGTGGTTCATGCCACTTAGGTTTCAAGGATGAAAGGTTTGAACATGGGCAATCATTTCCTAGAGATGTGAATGGTAATTTTTCTGTTTGCAGGCAGAATTGGAACATGAAATTTAAGAATGCTACCTCTGCTGCTCAAGCAGCGGCTGAGATTGCAGAACATGCAAGCTTAGCTGCCAGAATAGTTGTAGAACTTTCAAGGCAATATTTTGTTGATGATGGTGGTTCATGCCACTTAGGTTTCAAGGATGAAAGGTTGGAACATGGGCAATCATTTCCTAGAGATGGTAATGGTAATTTTTCTATTGGCAGGCGAAATTGGAACATGAAATTTAAGGATGCTACCTCTGCTGCTCAAGCAGCCGCTGAGTTTGCAGAACATGCAAGCTTAGCTGCCAGAGCTGTTGTAGAACTTTTAAGGCAATATTTTGTTGATGATGGTAGTTCATGCCACTTAGGTTTCAAGGATGAAAGGTTGGAACATGGGCAATCATTTCCTAGAGATGATAATGGTAATTTTTCTGTTGGCAGGCGAAATTGGAACATGAAATTTAAGGATGCTACCTCTACTGCTCAAGCAGCGTTTGAATTTGCATAACATTCAAGCCTAGCTGCCACAGTTGTTGTAGAACTTTCAAGGCTATATTGAGTTGATGATGGTGGTTCATGCCACTTAGGTTTCAAGGATGAAATGTTGGAAGATGGGCAATCATTTCTTAGAGATGGTAATGGTAATTTTTCTGTAGGCAGGCGAAATTGGAACATGAAATTTAAGGATGCTACCTCTGCTACTCAAGCAGCGGCTGAATTTGCATAACATTCAAGCCTAGCTACCAGAGTTGCTGTAGAACTTTCAAGGCAATATTAAGTTGATAATGGTGGTTCATGCCACTTAGGTTTCAAGGATGAAAGGTTTGAACATGGGCAATCATTTCCTAGAGATGTGAATGGTAATTTTTCTGTTTGCAGGCAGAATTGGAACATGAAATTTAAGAATGCTACCTCTGCTGCTCAAGCAGCGGCTGAGATTGCAGAACATGCAAGCTTAGCTGCCAGAAGCTGTTGTAGAACTTTCAAGGCAATATTTTGTTGATGATGGTGGTTCATGCCACTTAGGTTTCAAGGATGAAAGGTTGGAACATGGGCAATCATTTCCTAGAGATGGTAATGGTAATTTTTCTGTTGGCAGGCGAAATTGGAACATGAAATTTAAGGATGCTACCTCTGCTGCTCAAGCAGCGGCTGAGTTTGCAGAACATGCAAGCCTAGCTGCCAGAGCTGTTGTAGAACTTTCTAGGCAATATTGTGTTGATGATGGTGGTTCATGCCACTTAGGTTTCAAGGATGAAAGGTTGGAACATGGGCAATCATTTCCAGGAGATGGTAATGGTAATTTTTCTGTTGGCAGGCAGAATTGGAACATAAAATTTATGGATGCTACCTCTGCTGCTCAAGCAGCGGCTGAGTTTGCAAAATATGCAAGCCTAGCTGCCAGAGCTGTTGTAGAACTTTAAAGGCAATATTGTGTTGATGGTGGTGGTTCATACCACTTAGGTTTCAAGGATGAAATGTTGGAACGAGGGCAATCATTTCCTTTAGAAGGTAATGGTAATTTTTCTGTTGGCAGGCAGAATTGGAACATGAAATTTAGGGATGGTACCTCTGCTGCTCAAGCAGCGGCTGAGTTTGCAGAACATGCAAGCCTAGCTGCCATAGCTGTTGTAGAACTTTAAAGGCAATATTGTGTTGATGATGGTGGTTCATGCCACTTAGGTTTCAAGGATGAAAGGTTGGAACATGGGCAATCATTTCCTAGAGATGGTAATGGTAATTTTTCTGTTGGCAGGCGAAATTGGAACATTAAAATTAAGGATGCTACCTCTGTTGCTCAAGCAGCGGCTGAGTTTGCAGAATATGCAAGCCTAGATGCCAGAGCTGTTGTAGAACTTTCAAGGCAATATTGTGATGATGATGGTGGTTCATGCCACTTAGGTTTCAGGGATGAAAGGTTGGAACTTGGGCAATCATTTCTTAGAGATGGTAATGGTAATTTTTCTGTTGGCAGGCAGAATTGGAACATGAAATTTATGGATGCTACCTCTGCTGCTCAAGCAACGGCTGAGTTTGCAGAATATGCAAGTCTAGATGCCAGAGCTGTTGTAGATCTTTCAAGGCAATATTGTGTTGATGATGGTGGTTCATGAAGCCTAGCTGCCAGAGCTGTTGTAGAACTTTAAAGGCAATATTGTGTTGATGGTGGTGGTTCATGCCACATAGGTTTCAAGGATGAAAGGTTGGAACAAGGGCAATCATTTCCTTGAGAAGGTAATGGTAATTTTTCTGTTGGCAGGCAGAATTGGAACATGAAATTTAGGGATGCTACCTCTGCTGCTCAAGCAGCGGCTGAGTTTGCAGAACATGCAAGCCTAGCTGCCATAGCTGTTGTAGAACTTTAAAGGCACTATTGTGTTGATGATGGTGGTTCATGCCACTTAGGTTTCAAGGATGAAAGGTTGGAACACGGGCAATCATTTCCTAGAGATGGTAATGGTAATTTCTCTGTTGGCAGGCAGAATTGGAACATGAAATTTAAGGATGCTACCTCTGCTGCTCAAGCAGCGGCTGAGTTTGCAGAATATGCAAGCCTAGCTGCCAGAGCTGTTGTAGAACTTTCAAGGCAATATTGTGTTGATGATGGTGGTTCATGCCACTTAGGTTTCAAGGATGAAAGGTTGGAACATGGGCAATCATTTCCTAGAGATGGTAATGGTAATTTTTCTGTTGGCAGGCAGAATTGGAACATGAAATTTAAGGATGCTACCTCTGCTGCTCAAGCAGCGGCTGAGTTTGCAGAACATGCAAGCTTAGCTGCCAGAACTGTTGTAGAACTTTCAAGGCAATATTTTGTTCATGATGGTGGTTCATGCCACTTAGGTTTCAAGGATGAAAGGTTGGAACATGGGCAATCATTTCCTAGAGATGGTAATGGTAATTTTTCTGTTGGCAGGCAGAATTAGAACATGAAATTTATGGATGCTACCTCTGCTGCCCAAGCAACGGCTGAGTTTGCAGAATATGCAAGTCTAGATGCCAGAGATGTTGTAGAACTTTCAAGGCAATATTGTGTTGATGATGGTGGTTCATTCCACTTAGGTTTCAAGGATGAAAGGTTGGAACATGGGCAATCATTTCCAGGAGATGGTAATGGTTATTTTTCTGTTGGCAGGTAGAATTGGAACATAAAATTTATGGATGCTACCTCTGCTGCTCAAGCAGCGGCTGAGTTTGCAAAATATGCAAGCCTAGCTGCCAGAGCTGTTGTAGAACTTTAAAGGCAATATTGTGTTGATGGTGGTGGTTCATGCCACTTAGGTTTCAAGGATGAAAGGTTGGAACAAGGGCAATCATTTCCTTTAGAAGGTAATGGTAATTTTTCTGTTGGCAGGCAGAATTGGAACATGAAATTTAGGGATGGTACCTCTGCTGCTTAAGCAGCGGCTGAGTTTGCAGAACATGCAAGCCTAGCTGCCATAGCTGTTGTAGAACTTTAAAGGCAATATTGTGTTGATGATGGTGGTTCATGCCACTTAGGTTTCAAGGATGAAAGGTTGGAACATGGGCAATCATTTCCTAGAGATGGTAATGGTAATTTTTCTGTTGGCAGGCGAAATTGGAACATTAAAATTAAGGATGCTACCTCTGCTGCTCAAGCAGCGGCTGAGTTTGCAGAATATGCAAGCCTAGATGCCAGAGCTGTTGTAGAACTTTCAAGGCAATATTGTGTTGATGATGGTGGTTCATGCCACTTAGGTTTCAAGGATGAAAGGTTGGAACATGGGCAATCATTTCTTAGAGATGGTAATGGTAATTTTTCTGTTGGTAGGCAGAATTGGAACATGAAATTTATGGATGCTACCTCTGCTGCTCAAGCAACGGCTGAGTTTGCAGAATATGCAAGTCTAGATGCCAGAGCTGTTGTAGAACTTTCAAGGCAATATTGTGTTGATGATGGTGGTTCATGCCACTTAGGTTTCAAGGATGAAAGGTTGGAACATGGGCAATCATTTTCAGGAGATGGTAATGGTAATTTTTCTGTTGGCAGGCAGAATTGGAACATGAAATTTAGGGATGGTACCTCTGCTGCTTAAGCAGCGGCTGAGTTTGCAAAATATGCAAGCCTAGCTGCCAGAGCTGTTGTAGAACTTTAAAGGCAATATTGTGTTGATTGTGGTGGTTCATGCCACTTAGGTTTCAAGGATGAAAGGTTGGAACAAGGGCAATCATTTCCTTGAGAAGGTAATGGTAATTTTTCTGTTGGCAGGTAGAATTGGAACATGAAATTTAGGGATGGTACCTCTGCTGCTCAAGCAGCGGCTGAGTTTGCAGAACATGCAAGCCTAGCTGCCATAGCTGTTGTAGAACTTTAAAGGCAATATTATGTTGATGATGTTGGTTCATGCCACTTAGGTTTCAAGGATGAAAGGTTGGAACATGGGCAATCATTACCTAGAGATGGTAATGGTAATTTTTCTGTTGGCAGGCGAAATTGGAACATGAAAATTAAGGATGCTACCTCTGCTGCTCAAGCAGCGGCTGAGTTTGCAGAATATGCAAGCCTAGATGCCAGAGCTGTTGTAGAACTTTCAAGGCAATATTGTGTTGATGATGGTGGTTCATGCCACTTAGGTTTCAAGGATGAAAGGTTTGAACATGGGCAATCATTTCCTAGAGATGGTAATGGTAATCTTTCTGTTGGCAGGCAGAATTGGAACATGAAATTTAAGAATGCTACCTCTGCTGCTCAAGCAGCGGCTGAGATTGCAAAACATGCAAGCTTAGCTGCCAGAACTGTTGTAGAACTTTCAAGGCAATATTTTGTTCATGATGGTGGTTCATGCCACTTAGGTTTCAAGGATGAAAGGTTGGAACATGGGCAATCATTTCCTAGAGATGGTAATGGTAATTTTTCTGTTGGCAGGCAGAATTGGAACATGAAATTTATGGATGCTACCTCTGCTGCTCAAGCAACGGCTGAGTTTGCAGAATATGCAAGTCTAGATGCTAGAGATGTTGTAGAACTTTCAAGGCAATATTGTGTTGATGATGGTGGTTCATGCCACTTAGGTTTCAAGGATGAAAGGTTGGAACATGGGCAATCATTTTCAGGAGATGGTAATGGTAATTTTTCTGTTGGCAGGCAGAATTGGAACATAAAATTTATGGATGCTACCTCTGCTGCCCAAGCAACGGCTGAGTTTGCAGAATATGCAAGTCTAGATGCCAGAGCTGTTGTAGAACTTTCAAGGCAATATTGTGTTGATGATGGTGGTTCATGCCACTTAGGTTTCAAGGATGAAAGGTTGGAACATGGGCAATCATTTCTTAGAGATGGTAATGGTAATTTTTCTGTTGGCAGGCAGAATTGGAACATGAAATTTATGGATGCTACCTCTGCTGCTCAAGCAACGGCTGAGTTTGCAGAATATGCAAGTCTAGATGCCAGAGCTGTTGTAGAACTTTCAAGGCAATATTGTGTTGATGATGGTGGTTCATGCCACTTAGGTTTCAAGGATGAAAGGTTGGAACATGGGCAATCATTTTCAGGAGATGGTAATGGTAATTTTTCTGTTGGCAGGCAGAATTGGAACATGAAATTTATGGATGCTACCTCTGCTGCTCAAGCAGCGGCTGAGTTTGCAAAATATGCAAGCCTAGCTGCCAGAGCTGTTGTAGAACTTTAAAGGCAATATTGTGTTGATGGTGGTGGTTCATGCCACTTAGGTTTCAAGGATGAAAGGTTGGAACAAGGGCAATCATTTCCTTGAGAAGGTAATGGTAATTTTTCTGTTGGCAGGCAGAATTGGAACATGAAATTTAGGGATGGTACCTCTGCTGCTCAAGCAGCGGCTGAGTTTGCAGAACATGCAAGCCTAGCTGCCATAGCTGTTGTAGAACTTTAAAGGCAATATTGTGTTGATGATGGTGGTTCATGCCACTTAGGTTTCAAGGATGAAAGGTTGGAACATGGGCAATCATTACCTAGAGATGGTAATGGTAATTTTTCTGTTGGCAGGCGAAATTGGAACATGAAAATATAAGGATGCTACCTCTACTGCTCAAGCAGCGGCTGAGTTTGCAGAATATGCAAGCCTAGATGCCAGAGCTATTGTAGAACTTTCAAGGCAATATTGTGTTGATGATGGTGGTTCATGCCACTTAGGTTTCAAGGATGAAAGGTTGGAACATGGGCAATCATTTCCTGGAGATGGTAATGGTAATTTTTCTGTTGGCAGGCAGAATTGGAACATGAAATTTAAGGATGCTACCTCTGCTGCTCAAGCAGCGGCTGAGATTGCAGAACATGCAAGCTTAGCTGCCAGAACTGTTGTAGAACTTTCAAGGCAATATTTTGTTGATGATGGTGGTTCATGCCACTTAGGTTTCAAGGATGAAAGGTTGGAACATGGGCAATCATTTCCTAGAGATGGTAATGGTAATTTTTCTGTTGGCAGGCAGAATTAGAACATGAAATTTATGGATGCTACCTCTGCTGCCCAAGCAACGGCTGAGTTTGCAGAATATGCAAGTCTAGATGCTAGAGATGTTGTAGAACTTTCAAGGCAATATTGTGTTGATGATGGTGGTTCATGCCACTTAGGTTTCAAGGATGAAAGGTTGGAACATGGGCAATCATTTTCAGGAGATGGTAATGGTAATTTTTCTGTTGGCAGGCAGAATTGGAACATAAAATTTATGGATGCTACCTCTGCTGCCCAAGCAACGGCTGAGTTTTCAGAATATGCAAGTCTAGATGCCAGAGATGTTGTAGAACTTTCAAGGCAATATTGTGTTGATGATGGTGGTTCATGCCACTTAGGTTTCAAGGATGAAAGGTTGGAACATGGGCAATCATTTCTTAGAGATAGTAATGGTAATTTTTTTGTTGGTAGGCAGAATTGGAACATGAAATTTATGGATGCTACCTCTGCTGCTCAAGCAACGGCTGAGTTTGCAGAATATGCAAGTCTAGATGCCAGAGCTTTTGTAGAACTTTCAAGGCAATATTATGTTGATGATGGTGGTTCATGCCACTTAGGTTTCAAGGATGAAAGGTTGGAACAAGGGCAATCATTTCCTTTAGAAGGTACTGGTAATTTTTCTGTTGGCAGGCAGAATTGGAACATGAAATTTAGGGATGGTACCTCTGCTGCTTAAGCAGCGGCTAAGTTTGCAGAACATGCAAGCCTAGCTGCCATAGCTGTTGTAGAACTTTAAAGGCAATATTGTGTTGATGATAGTGGTTCATGCCACTTAGGGTTCAAGGATGAAAGGTTGGAACATGGGCAATCATTTCCTAGAGATGTTAATGGTAATTTTTCTGTTGGCAGGCGAAATTGGAACATTAAAATTAAGGATGCTACCTCTGCTGCTCAAGCAGCGGCTGAGTTTGCAGAATATGCAAGCCTAGATGCCATAGCTGTTGTAGAACTTTCAAGGCAATATTATGTTGATGATGGTGGTTCATGCCACTTAGGTTTCAAGGATTAAAGGTTGGAACATGGGAAATCATTTTCAGGAGATGGTAATGGTAATTTTTCTATTGGCAGGCAGAATTGGAACAAGAAATTTATTGATGCAACCTCTGCTGCTCAAGCAGCGGCTGAGTTTGCAGAATATGCAAGCCTAGCTGCCAGAGCTGTTGTAGAACTTTAAAGGCAATATTGTGTTGATGGTTGTGGTTCATGCCACTTAGGTTTCAAGGATGAAAGGTTGGAACAAGGGCAATCATTTCCTTGAGAAGGTAATGGTAATTTTTCTGTTGGCAGGCAGAATTGGAACATGAAATTTAGGGATGCTACCTCTGCTGCTCAAGCAGTGGCTGAGTTTGCAGAACATGCAAGCCTAGCTGCCATAGCTGTTGTAGAACTTTAAAGGCAATATTGTGTTGATGATGGTGGTTCATGCCACTTAGGTTTCAAGGATGAAAGGTTGGAACATGGGCAATCATTTCCTAGAGATGGTAATGGTAATTTTTCTGTTGGCAGGCGAAATTGGAACATGAAATTTAAGGATGCTACCTCTGCTGCTCAAGCAGCGGCTGAGTTTGCAGAATATGCAAGCCTAGATGCCAGAGCTGTTGTAGAACTTTCAAGGCAATATTGTGTTGATGATGGTGGTTCATGCCACTTAGGTTTCAAGGATGAAAGGTTTGAACATGGGCAATCATTTCCTAGAGATGTTAATGGTAATCTTTCTGTTGGCAGGCAGAATTGGAACATGAAATTTAAGAATGCTACCTCTGCTGCTCAAGCAGTGGCTGAGTTTGCAGAACATACAAGTTTAGCTGCCAGAGCTGTTGTAGAACTTTCAAGGCAATATTTTGTTGATGATGGTGGTTCATGCCACTTAGTTTTCAAGGATTAAAGGTTGGAACATGGACAATCATTTCCTAGAGATGGTAATGGTAATTTTTCTGTTGGCAGGCAGAATTGGAACATGAAATTTAAGGATGCTACCTCTGCTGCTCAAGCAGCGACTGAGTTTGTAGAACAAGCAAGCCCAGCTGCCAGAGCTGTTGTAGAACTTCAAGGCAATATTGTGTTAATGATGGTGGTTCATGCCACTTAGGTTTCAAGGATTAAAGGTTGGAACATGGGCAATCATTTCCTAGAGATGGTAATGGTAATTTTTCTGTTGGCAGGCGAAATTGGAACATGAAATTTAAGGATGCTACCTCTGCTGCTCAAGCAGTGTTTGAATTTGCATAAAATTCAGGCCTAGCTGCCAGAGTTGTTGTAGAACTTTCAAGGCAATATTGAGTAGATGATGGTGGTTCATGCCACTTAGGTTTCAAGGATGAAAGGTTTGAATATGGGCAATCATTTCCTAGAGATGTAAATGGTAATTTTTCTGTTTGCAGGCAGAATTGGAACATGAAATTTAAGGATGCTACCTCTACTGCTCAAGCAGCGGCTAAGTTTGCAGAACATGCAAGCCTAGCTGCCAGAGCTGTTGTAGAACTTTAAAGGCAATATTGTGTTGATGGTGGTGGTTCATGCCACTTAGGTTTCAAGGATGAAAGGTTGGAACAAGGGCAATCATTTCCTTTAGAAGGTAATGGTAATTTTTCTGTTGGCAGGCAGAATTGGAACATGAAATTTAGGGATGGTACCTCTGCTGCTCAAGCAGTGTTTGAATTTGCATAAAATTTAGGCCTAGCTGCCAGAGTTGTTGTAGAACTTTCAAGGCAATATTGTGTTGATGATGGTGGTTCATGCCACTTAGGTTTCAAGGATGAAAGGTTGGAACATGGGCAATCATTTCCTAGAGATTGTAATGGTAATTTTTCTGTTGGCAGGCGAAATTGGAACATTAAAATTAAGGATGCTACCTCTGCTGCTCAAGCAGCGGCTGAGTTTGCAGAATATGCAAGCCTAGATGCCAGAGCTGTTGTAGAACTTTCAAGGCAATATTGTGTTTATGATGGTGGTTCATGCCACTTAGGTTTCAAGGATGAAAGGTTGGAACATGGGCAATCATTTCCTGGAGATTGTAATGGTAATTTTTCTATTGGCAGGCAGAATTGGAACATGAAATTTATGGATGCTACCTCTGTTGCTCAAGCAGCGGCTGAGTTTGCAGAACATGCAAGCCTAGCTGCCCGAGCTGTTGTGGAACTTTAAATGCAATATTGTGTTGATGATGGTGGTTCATGCCACTTAGGTTTCAAGGATGAAAGGTTGGAACATGGGCAATCATTTCCTGGAGATGGTAATGGTAAATTTTCTGTTGGCAGGCAGAATTGGAACATGAAATTTGAGGATGCTACCTCTGTTGCTCAAGCAGCGGCTGAGTTTGCAGAACATGCAAGCCTAGCTGCCAGAGATGTTGTTGAACTTTAAATGCAATATTGTGTTGATGGTAGTGGTTCATGCCATTTAGGTTTCAAGGATGAAAGGTTGGAACAAGGGCAATCATTTCCTGGAGATGGTAATGGTAAATTTTCTGTTGGCAGGCAGAATTGGAACATGAAATTTAAGGATGCTACCTCTGTTGCTCAAGCAGCGGCTGAGTTTGCAGAACATGCAAGCCTAGCTGCCCGAGAATGTTTCTGTTGGCAGGCAGAATTGGAACATGAAATTTAGGGATGCTGCCTCTGCTGCTCAAACATCGGCTGAGTTTGCAGAACATGCAAGCCTAGCTGCCATAGCTGCTGTAGAACTTTAAAGGCAATATTATGTTGATGATGGTGGTTCATGCCACTTAGGTTTCAAGGATAAAAGGTTGGAACGTGGGCAATCATTTCCTAGAGATGGTAATGGTAATTTTTCTGTTGGCAGGCAGAATTGGAACATGAAATTTAGGGATGCTACCTCTGCTGCTCAAGCAGTGGCTGAGTTTGCAGAACATGCAAGCCTAGCTGCCATAGCTGTTGTAGAACTTTAAAGGCAATATTGTGTTGATGATGGTGGTTCATGCCACTTAGGTTTCAAGGATGAAAGGTTGGAACATGGGCAATCATTTCCTAGAGATGGTAATGGTAATTTTTCTGTTGGCAGGCGAAATTGGAACATGAAATTTAAGGATGCTACCTCTGCTGCTCAAGCAGCGGCTGAGTTTGCAGAATATGCAAGCCTAGATGCCAGAGCTGTTGTAGAACTTTCAAGGCAATATTGTGATGATGATGGTGGTTCATGCCACTTAGGTTTCAAGGATGAAAGGTTTGAACATGGGCAATCATTTCCTAGAGATGTTAATGGTAATCTTTCTGTTGGCAGGCAGAATTGGAACATGAAATTTAAGAATGCTACCTCTGCTGCTCAAGCAGCGGCTGAGTTTGCAGAACATACAAGCTTAGCTGCCAGAGCTGTTGTAGAACTTTCAAGGTAATATTTTGTTGATGATGGTGGTTCATGCCACTTAGGTTTCAAGGATTATAGGTTGGAACATGGACAATCATTTCCTAGAGATGGTAATGGTAATTTTTCTGTTGGCAGGCAGAATTGGAATATGAAATTTAGGGATGCTACCTCTGCTGCTCAAGCAGTGGCTGAGTTTGCAGAACATGCAAGCCTAGCTGCCATAGCTGTTGTAGAAATTTAAAGGCAATATTGTGTTGATGATGGTGGTTCATGCCACTTAGGTTTCAAGGATGAAAGGTTGGAACATGGGCAATCATTTCCTAGAGATGTTAATGGTAATTTTTCTGTTGGCAGGCGAAATTGGAACATGAAAATTAAGGATGCTACCTCTGCTGCTCAAGCAGCGGCTGAGTTTGCAGAATATGCAAGCCTAGATGCCAGAGCTGTTGTAGAACTTTCAAGGCAATATTGTAATGATGATGGTGGTTCATGCCACTTAGGTTTCAAGGATGAAAGGTTTGAACATGGGCAATCATTTCCTAGAGATGTTAATGGTAATCTTTCTGTTGGCAGGCAGAATTGGAACATGAAATTTAAGAATGCAACCTCTGCTGCTCAAGCAGCGGCTGAGTTTGCAGAACATACAAGCTTAGCTGCCAGAGCTGTTGTAGAACTTTCAAGGCAATATTTTGTTGATGATGGTGGTTCATGCCACTTAGGTTTCAAGGATTAAAGGTTGGAACATGGACAATCATTTCCTAGAGATGGTAATGGTAATGTTTCTGTTGGCAGGCAGAATTGGAACATGAAATTTAGGGATGCTGCCTATGCTGCTCAATCATCGGCTGAGTTTGCAAAACATGCAAGCCTAGCTGCCATAGCTGCTGTAGAACTTTAAAGGCAATATTGTGTTGATGGTTGTGGTTCATGCCACTTAGGTTTCAAGGATGAAAGGTTGGAACAAGGGCAATCATTTCCTTGAGAAGGTAATGGTAATTTTTCTGTTGGCAGGCAGAATTGGAACATGAAATTTAGGGATGCTACCTCTGCTGCTCAAGCAGCGGCTGAGTTTGCAGAACATGCAAGCCTAGCTACTATAGCTGTTGTAGAACTTTAAAGGCAATATTGTGTTGATGATGGTTGTTCATGCCACTCAGGTTTCAAGGATGAAAGGTTGGAACATGGGCAATCATTTCCTAGAGATGGTAATGGTAATTTTTCTGTTGGCAGGCGAAATTGGAACATGAAAATTAAGGATGCTACCTCTGCTGCTCAAGTAGCGGCTGAGTTTGCAGAATATGCAAGCCTAGATGCCAGAGCTGTTGTAGAACTTTCAAGGCAATATTGTGATGATGATGGTGGTTCATGCCACTTAGGTTTCACGGATGAAAGGTTTGAACATGGGCAATCATTTCCTAGAGATGTTAATGGTAATCTTTCTGTTGGCAGGCAGAATTGGAACATGAAATTTAAGAATGCTACCTCTGCTGCTCAAGCAGCGGCTGAGTTTGCAGAACATACAAGCTTAGCTGCCAGAGCTGTTGTAGAACTTTCAAGGTAATATTTTGTTGATGATGGTGGTTCATGCCACTTAGGTTTCAAGGTTTAAAGGTTGGAACATGGACAATCATTTCCTAGAGATGGTAATGGTAATTTTTCTGTTGGCAGGCAGAATTGGAACATGAAATTTAAGGATGCTACCTCTGCTGCTTAAGCAACGACTGAGTTTGTAGAACAAGCAAGCCAGCTGCCAGAGCTGTTGTAGAACTTCAAGGAAATATTGTGTTGATGATGGTGGTTCATGCCACTTAGGTTTCAAGGATAAAAGGTTGGAACATGGGCAATCATTTCCTAGAGATGGTAATGGTAATTTTTCTGTTGGCAGGCGAAATTGGAACATGAAATTTAAGGATGCTACCTCTGCTGCTCAAGCAGTGGCTGAGTTTGCAGAACATGCAAGCCTAGCTGCCATAGCTGTTGTAGAACTTTAAAGGCAATATTGTGTTGATGATGGTGGTTAATGCCACTTTGGTTTCAAGGATGAAAGGTTGGAACATGGGCAATCATTTCCTAGAGATGTTAATGGTAATTTTTCTGTTGGCAGGCGAAATTGGAACATGAAAATTAAGGATGCTACCTCTGCTGCTCAAGACGCGGCTGAGTTTGCAGAATATGCAAGCCTAGATGCCAGAGCTGTTGTAGAACTTTCAAGGCAATATTGTGATGATGATGGTGGTTCATGCCACTTAGGTTTCAAGGATGAAAGGTTTGAACATGGGCAATCATTTCCTAGAGATGTTAATGGTAATCTTTCTGTTGGCAGGTAGAATTGGAACATGAAATTTAAGAATGCAACCTCTACTGCTCAAGCAGCGGCTCAGTTTGCAGAACATACAAGCTTAGCTGCCAGAGCTGTTGTAGAACTTTCAAGGCAATATTTTGTTGATGATGGTGGTTCATGCCACTTAGGTTTCAAGGATTAAAGGTTGGAACATGGACAATCATTTCCTAGAGATGGAAATGGTAATTTTTCTGTTGGCAGGCAGAATTGGAACATGAAATTTAAGGATGCTACCTCTGCTGCTTAAGCAGCGACTGAGTTTGTAGAACAAGCAAGCCCAGCTGCCAGAGCTGTTGTAGAACTTCAAGGCAATATTGTGTTGATGATGGTGGTTCATGCCACTTAGGTTTCAAGGATGAAAGGTTGGAACATGGGCAATCATTTCCTGGAGATGGTAATGGTAATTTTTCTCTTGGCAGGCAGAATTTGAACATGAAATTTATGGATGCTACCTTTGCTGCTCAAGCAGTGGCTGAGTTTGCAGAATATGCAAGCCTAGCTGCCAGAGCTGTTGTAGAACTTTCAAGGCAATATTGTGTTGATGATGGTGGTTCATGCCACTCAGGTTTCAAGGATGAAAGGTTGGAACATGGGCAATCATTTCCTGGAGATGGTAATGGTAAATTTTCTGTTGGCAGGCAGAATTGGAACATGAAATTTAAGGATGCTACCTCTGTTGCTCAAGCAGCGGCTGAGTTTGCAGAACATGCAAGCCTAGCTGCCCGAGCTGTTGTGGAACTTTAAATGCAATATTGTGTTGATGGTGGTGGTTCATGCCATTTAGGTTTCAAGGATGAAAGGTTGGAACAAGGGCAATCATTTCCTGGAGATGGTAATGGTAATGTTTCTGTTGGCAGGCAGAATTGGAACATGAAATTTAGGGATGCTGCCTCTGCTGCTCAAACATCGGCTGAGTTTGCAGAACATGCAAGCCTAGCTGCCATAGCTGCTGTAGAACTTTAAAGGCAATATTATGTTGATGATGGTGGTTCATGCCACTTAGGTTTCAAGGATAAAAGGTTGGAACATGGGCAATCATTTCCTAGAGATGGAAATGGTAATTTTTCTGTTGGCAGGCAGAATTGGAACATGAAATTTAGGGATGCTACCTCTGCTGCTCAAGCAGTGGCTGAGTTTGCAGAACATGCAAGCCTAGCTGCCATAGCTGTTGTAGAACTTTAAAGGAAATATTGTGTTGATGATGGTTGTTCATGCCACTTAGGTTTCAAGGATGAAAGGTTGGAACATGGGCAATCATTTCCTAGAGATGGTAATGGTAATGTTTCTGTTGGCAGGCGAAATTGGAACATGAAAATTAAGGATGCTACCTCTGCTGCTCAAGCAGCGGCTAAATTTGCAGAATATGCAAGCCAAGATGCCAGAGCTGTTGTAGAACTTCCAAGGCAATATTGTGATGATGATGGTGGTTCATGCCACTTAGGTTTCAAGGATGAAAGGTTTGAACATGGGCAATCATTTCCTAGAGATGTTAATGGTAATCTTTCTGTTGGCAGGCAGAATTGGAACATGAAATTTAAGAATGCTACCTCTGCTGCTCAAGCAGCGGCTGAGTTTGCAGAACATACAAGCTTAGTTGCCAGAGCTGTTGTAGAACTTTCAAGGTAATATTTTGTTGATGATGGTGGTTCATGCCACTTAGGTTTCAAGGATTAAAGGTTGGAACATGGACAATCATTTCCTAGAGATGGTAATGGTAATTTTTCTGTTGGCAGGCAAAATTGGAACATGAAATTTAAGGATGCTACCTCTGCTGCTTAAGCAGCGACTGAGTTTGTAGAACAAGCAAGCCCAGCTGCCAGAGCTGTTGTAGAACTTCAAGGAAATATTGTGTTGATGATGGTGGTTCATGCCACTTAGGTTTCAAGGATAAAAGGTTGGAACATGGGCAATCATTTCCTAGAGATGGTAAAGGTAATTTTTCTGTTGGCAGGCGAAATTGGAACATGAAATTTAAGGATGCTACCTCTGCTGCTCAAGCAGTGTTTGAATTTGCATAAAATTCAGGCCTAGCTGCCAGAGTTGTTGTAGAACTTTCAAGGCAATATTGAGTAGATGATGGTGGTTCATGCCACTTTGGTTTCAAGGATGAAAGGTTTGAATATGGGCAATCATTTCCTAGAGATGTTAATGGTAATCTTTCTGTTGGCAGGCAGAATTGGAACATGAAATTTAAGAATGCTACCTCTACTGCTCAAGCAGCGGCTAAGTTTGCAGAACATGCAAGCCTAGCTGCCAGAGCTGTTGTAGAACTTTAAAGGCAATATTGTGTTGATGGTGGTGGTTCATGCCACTTAGGTTTCAAGGATGAAAGGTTGGAACATGGGCAATCATTTCCTGGAGATGGTAATGGTAATTTTTCTCTTGGCAGGCAGAATTTGAACATGAAATTTATGGATGCTACCTTTGCTGCTCAAGCAGTGGCTGAGTTTCCAGAATATGCAAGCCTAGCTGCCAGAGCTGTTGTAGAACTTTCAAGGCAATATTGTGTTGATGATGGTGCTTCATGCCACTCAGGTTTCAAGGATGAAAGGTTGGAACATGGGCAATCATTTCCTGGAGATTGTAATGGTAAATTTTCTGTTGGCAGGCAGAATTGGAACATGAAATTTAAGGATGCTACCTATGTTGCTCAAGCAGCGGCTGAGTTTGCAGAACATGCAAGCCTAGCTGCCCGAGCTGTTGTGGAACTTTAAATGCAATATTGTGTTGATGGTGGTGGTTCATGCCATTTAGGTTTCAAGGATGAAAGGTTGGAACAAGGGCAATCATTTCCTGGAGATGGTAATGGTAATGTTTCTGTTGGCAGGCAGAATTGGAACATGAAATTTATGGATGCTACCTCTGCTGCTCAAGCAGCGGCTGAGATTGCAGAATATGCAAGCCTAGCTGCGAGAGCTGTTGTAGAACTTTCAAGGCAATATTGTGTTGATGGTGGTGGTTCATGCCACTTGGTTTCAAGGATTAAAGGTTGGAACATGGACAATCATTTCCTAGAGATGGTAATGGTAATGTTTCTGTTGGCAGGCAGAATTGGAACATGAAATTTAGGGATGCTGCCTCTGCTGCTCAAACATCGGCTGAGTTTGCAGAACATGCAAGCCTAGCTGCCATAGCTGCTGTAGAACTTTAAAGGCAATATTATGTTGATGATGGTGGTTCATGCCACTTAGGTTTCAAGGATAAAAGGTTGGAACATGGGCAATCATTTCCTAGAGATGGTAATGGTAATTTTTCTGTTGGCAGGCAGAATTGGAACATGAAACTTAGGGATGCTACCTCTGCTGCACAAGCAGTGGCTGAGTTTGCAGAACATGCAAGCCTAGCTGCCATAGCTGTTGTAGAACATTAAAGGCAATATTGTGTTGATGATGGTTGTTCATGCCACTCAGGTTTCAAGGATGAAAGGTTGGAACATGGGCAATCATTTCCTAGAGATGGTAATGGTAATTTTTCTGTTGGCAGGCGAAATTGGAACATGAAAATTAAGGATGCTACCTCTGCTGCTCAAGTAGCGGCTGAGTTTGCAGAATATGCAAGCCTAGATGCCAGAGCTGTTGTAGAACTTTCAAGGCAATATTGTGATGATGATGGTGGTTCATGCCACTTAGGTTTCACGGATGAAAGGTTTGAACATGGGCAATCATTTCCTAGAGATGTTAATGGTAATCTTTCTGTTGGCATGCAGAATTGGAACATGAAATTTAAGAATGCTACCTCTGCTGCTCAAGCAGCGGCTGAGTTTGCAGAACATACAAGCTTAGCTGCCAGAGCTGTTGTAGAACTTTCAAGGTAATATTTTGTTGATGATGGTGGTTCATGCCACTTAGGTTTCGAGGTTTAAAGGTTGGAACATGGACAATCATTTCCTAGAGATGGTAATGGTAATTTTTCTGTTGGCAGGCAGAATTGGAACATGAAATTTAAGGATGCTACCTCTGCTGCTTAAGCAGCGACTGAGTTTGTAGAACAAGCAAGCTCAGCTGCCAGAGCTGTTGTAGAACTTCAAGGAAATATTGTGTTGATGATGGTGGTTCATGCCACTTAGGTTTCAAGGATAAAAGGTTGGAACATGGGCAATCATTTCCTAGAGATGGTAATGGTAATTTTTCTGTTGGCAGGCGAAATTGGAACATGAAATTTAAGGATGCTACCTCTGCTGCTCAAGCAGTGGCTGAGTTTGCAGAACATGCAAGCCTAGCTGCCATAGCTGTTGTAGAACTTTAAAGGCAATATTGTGTTGATGATGGTGGTTAATGCCACTTTGGTTTCAAGGATGAAAGGTTGGAACATGGGCAATCATTTCCTAGAGATGTTAATGGTAATTTTTCTGTTGGCAGGCGAAATTGGAACATGAAAATTAAGGATGCTACCTCTGCTGCTCAAGACGCGGCTGAGTTTGCAGAATATGCAAGCCTAGATGCCAGAGCTGTTGTAGAACTTTCAAGGCAATATTGTGATGATGATGGTGGTTCATGCCACTTAGGTTTCAAGGATGAAAGGTTTGAACATGGGCAATCATTTCCTAGAGATGTTAATGGTAATCTTTCTGTTGGCAGGCAGAATTGGAACATGAAATTTAAGAATGCAACCTCTACTGCTCAAGCAGCGGCTCAGTTTGCAGAACATACAAGCTTAGCTGCCAGAGCTGTTGTAGAACTTTCAAGGCAATATTTTGTTGATGATGGTGGTTCATGCCACTTAGGTTTCAAGGATTAAAGGTTGGAACATGGACAATCATTTCCTAGAGATGGAAATGGTAATTTTTCTGTTGGCAGGCAGAATTGGAACATGAAATTTAAGGATGCTACCTCTGCTGCTTAAGCAGCGACTGAGTTTGTAGAACAAGCAAGCCCAGCTGCCAGAGCTGTTGTTGAACTTCAAGGCAATATTGTGTTGATGATGGTGGTTCATGCCACTTAGGTTTCAAGGATGAAAGGTTGGAACATGGGCAATCATTTCCTGGAGATGGTAATGGTAATTTTTCTCTTTGCAGGCAGAATTTGAACATGAAATTTATGGATGCTACCTTTGCTGCTCAAGCAGTGGCTGAGTTTGCAGAATATGCAAGCCTAGCTGCCAGAGCTGTTGTAGAACTTTCAAGGCAATATTGTGTTGATGATGGTGGTTCATGCCACTCAGGTTTCAAGGATGAAAGGTTGGAACATAGGCAATCATTTCCTGGAGATGGTAATGGTAAATTTTCTGTTGGCAGGCAGAATTGGAACATGAAATTTAAGGATGCTACCTCTGTTGCTCAAGCAGCGGCTGAGTTTGCAGAACATGCAAGCCTAGCTGCCCGAGCTGTTGTGGAACTTTAAATGCAATATTGTGTTGATGGTGGTGGGTCATGCCATTTAGGTTTCAAGAATGAAAGGTTGGAACAAGGGCAATCATTTCCTGGAGATGGTAATGGTAATGTTTCTGTTGGCAGGCAGAATTGGAACATGAAATTTAGGGATGCTGCCTCTGCTGCTCAAACATCGGCTGAGTTTGCAGAACATGCAAGCCTAGCTGCCATAGCTGCTGTAGAACTTTAAAGGCAATATTATGTTGATGATGGTGGTTCATGCCACTTAGGTTTCAAGGATAAAAGGTAGGAACATGGGCAATCATTTCCTAGAGATGGAAATGGTAATTTTTCTGTTGGCAGGCAGAATTGGAACATAAAATTTAGGGATGCTACCTCTGCTGCTCAAGCAGTGGCTGAGTTTGCAGAACATGCAAGCCTAGCTGCCATAGCTGTTGTAGAACTTTAAAGGCAATATTATGTTGATGATGGTTGTTCATGCCACTTAGGTTTCAAGGATGAAAGGTTGGAACATGGGCAATCATTTCCTAGAGATGGTAATGGTAATGTTTCTGTTGGCAGGCGAAATTGGAACATGAAAATTAAGGATGCTACCTCTGCTGCTCAAGCAGCGGCTAAATTTGCAGAATATGCAAGCCAAGATGCCAGAGCTGTTGTAGAACTTTCAAGGCAATATTGTGATGATGATGGTGGTTCATGCCACTTAGGTTTCAAGGATGAAAGGTTTGAACATGGGCAATCATTTCCTAGAGATGTTAATGGTAATCTTTCTGTTGGCAGGCAGAATTGGAACATGAAATTTAAGAATGCTACCTCTGCTGCTCAAGCAGCGGCTGAGTTTGCAGAACATACAAGCTTAGCTGCCAGAGCTGTTGTAGAACTTTCAAGGTAATATTTTGTTGATGATGGTGGTTCATGCTACTTAGGTTTCAAGGATTAAAGGTTGGAACATGGACAATCATTTCCTAGAGATGGTAATGGTAATTTTTCTGTTGGCAGGCAAAATTGGAACATGAAATTTAAGGATGCTACCTCTGCTGCTTAAGCAGCGACTGAGTTTGTAGAACAAGCAAGCCCAGCTGCCAGAGCTGTTGTAGAACTTCAAGGAAATATTGTGTTGATGATGGTGGTTCATGCCACTTAGGTTTCAAGGATAAAAGGTTGGAACATGGGCAATCATTTCCTAGAGATGGTAATGGTAATTTTTCTGTTGGCAGGCGAAATTGGAACATGAAATTTAAGGATGCTACCTCTGCTGCTCAAGCAGTGTTTGAATTTGCATAAAATTCAGGCCTAGCTGCCAGAGTTGTTGTAGAACTTTCAAGGCAATATTGAGTAGATGATGGTGGTTCATGCCACTTTGGTTTCAAGGATGAAAGGTTTGAATATGGGCAATCATTTCCTAGAGATGTTAATGGTAATCTTTCTGTTGGCAGGCAGAATTGGAACATGAAATTTAAGAATGCTACCTCTACTGCTCAAGCAGCGGCTAAGTTTGCAGAACATGCAAGCCTAGCTGCCAGAGCTGTTGTAGAACTTTAAAGGCAATATTGTGTTGATGGTGGTGGTTCATGCCACTTAGGTTTCAAGGATGAAAGGTTGGAACATGGGCAATCATTTCCTGGAGATGGTAATGGTAATTTTTGTCTTGGCAGGCAGAATTTGAACATGAAATTTATGGATGCTACCTTTGCTGCTCAAGCAGTGGCTGAGTTTCCAGAATATGCAAGCCTAGCTGCCAGAGCTGTTGTAGAACTTTCAAGGCAATATTGTGTTGATGATGGTGGTTCATGCCACTCAGGTTTCAAGGATGAAAGGTTGGAACATGGGCAATCATTTCCTGGAGATTGTAATGGTAAATTTTCTGTTGGCAGGCAGAATTGGAACATGAAATTTAAGGATGCTACCTCTGTTGCTCAAGCAGCGGCTGAGTTTGCAGAACATGCAAGCCTAGCTGCCCGAGCTGTTGTGGAACTTTAAATGCAATATTGTGTTGATGGTGGTGGTTCATGCCATTTAGGTTTCAAGGATGAAAGGTTGGAACAAGGGCAATCATTTCCTGGAGATGGTAATGGTAATGTTTCTGTTGGCAGGCAGAATTGGAACATGAAATTTAAGGATGCTACCTCTGCTGCTCAAGCAACGGCTGAGTTTGCAGAACATACAAGCCTAGCTGCCAGAGCTGTTGTAGAACTTTCAAGGAAATATTGTTTTGATGATGGTGGTTCATGCAACTTAGGTTTCAAGGATGAAAGGTTGGAACATGGGCAATCATTTCCTGGAGATGGTAATGGTAATTTTTCTGTTGGTAGGCAGAATTGGAACGTGAAATAAAGGATGCTACCTCTGCTGCTCAAGAAGCGGCTGAGTTTGCAGAACATGCAAGCCTAGCTGCCAGAGCTGTTGTAGAACTTTCAAGGAAATATTGTTTTGATGATGGTGGTTCATGCAACTTAGGTTTCAAGGATGAAAGGTTGGAACATGGGCAATCATTTCCTAGAGATGGTAATGGTAATTTTCCTGTTGGCAGGCGAAATTGGAACATGAAAATTAAGGATGCTACCTCTGCTGCTCAAGCAGTGGCTGAGTTTGCAGAACATGCAAGCCTAGCTGCCATAGCTGTTGTAGAACTTTAAAGGCAATATTGTGTTGATGATGGTTGTTCATGCCACTCAGGTTTCAAGGATGAAAGGTTGGAACATGGGCAATCATTTCCTAGAGATGGTAATGGTAATTTTTCTGTTGGCAGGCGAAATTGGAACATGAAAATTAAGGATGCTACCTCTGCTGCTCAAGCAGCGGCTGAGTTTGCAGAATATGCAAGCCTAGATGCCAGAGCTGTTGTAGAACTTTCAAGGCAATATTGTGATGATGATGGTGGTTCATGCCACTTAGGTTTCACGGATGAAAGGTTTGAACATGGGCAATCATTTCCTAGAGATGTTAATGGTAATCTTTCTGTTGGCAGGCAGAATTGGAATATGAAATTTAAGAATGCTACCTCTGCTGCTCAAGCAGCGGCTGAGCTTGCAGAACATACAAGCTTAGCTGCCAGAGCTGTTGTAGAACTTTCAAGGTAATATTTTGTTGATGATGGTGGTTCATGCCACTTAGGTTTCAAGGTTTAAAGGTTGGAACATGGACAATCATTTCCTAGAGATGGTAATGGTAATTTTTCTGTTGGCAGGCAGAATTGGAACATGAAATTTAAGGATGCTACCTCTGCTGCTTAAGCAGCGACTGAGTTTGTAGAACAAGCAAGCCCAGCTGCCAGAGCTGTTGTAGAACTTCAAGGAAATATTGTGTTGATGATGGTGGTTCATGCCACTTTGGTTTCAAGGATAAAAGGTTTGAATATGGGCAATCATTTCCTAGAGATGTTAATGGTAATCTTTCTGTTGGAAGGCAGAATTGGAACATGAAATTTAAGAATGCTACCTCTACTGCTCAAGCAGCGGCTAAGTTTGCAGAACATGCAAGCCTAGCTGCCAGAGCTATTGTAGAACTTTAAAGGCAATATTTTGTTGATGGTGGTGGTTCATGTTACTTAGGTTTCAAGGATGAAAGGTTGGAACAAGGGCAATCATTTCCTTTAGAAGGTAATGGTAATTTTTCTGTTGGCAGGCAGAATTGGAACATGAAATTTAGGGATGGTACCTCTGCTGCTCAAGCAGTGGCTGAGTTTGCAGAATATGCAAGCCTAGCTGCCAGAGCTGTTGTAGAACTTTCAAGGCAATATTGTGTTGATGATGGTGGTTCATGCCACTTAGGTTTCAAGGATGAAAGGTTGGAACATGGGCAATCATTTCCTGGAGATGGTAATGGTAAATTTTCTGTTGGCAGGCAGAATTGGAACATGAAAATTGAGGATGCTACCTCTGTTGCTCAAGCAGCGGCTGAGTTTGCAGAACATGCAAGCCTAGCTGCCAGAGCTGTTGTTGAACTTTAAATGCAATATTGTGTTGATGGTGGTGGTTCATGCCATTTAGGTTTCAAGGATGAAAGGTTGGAACAAAGGCAATCATTTCCTGGAGATGGTAATGGTAATGTTTCTGTTGGCAGGCAAAATTGGAACATGAAATTTAGGGATGCTACCTCTGCTGCTCAAACATCGACTGAGTTTGCAGAATATGCAAGCCTAGCTGCCATAGCTGTTGTAGAACTTTAAAGGCAATATTATGTTGATGATGGTGGTTCATGCCACTTAGGTTTCAAGGATGAAAGGTTGGAACATGGGCAATCATTTCCTAGAGATGGTAATGGTAATTTTTTTGTTTGCAGGCAGAATTGGAACATGAAATTTAAGAATGCTACCTCTGCTGCTCAAGCAGTGGCTGAGATTTCAGAACATGCAAGCTTAGCTGCCAGAGCTGTTGTAGAACTTTCAAGGCAATATTTTATTGATGATGGTGGTTCATGCCACTTAGGTTTCAAGGATGAAAGGTTGGAACATGGGCAATCATTTCCTAGAGATGGTAATGGTAATTTATTTTTTGGCACGCAGAATTGGAACATGAAATTTAAAGATGCTACCTCTGCTGCTCAAGCAGCGGCTGAGTTTGCAGAACATGCAAGCCTAGCTGCCAGAGCTGTTGTAGAACTTTAAAGGCAATATTGTGTTGATGATGGTGGTTCATGCCTTAAAGTTCTACAACAGCTCTGGCAGCTAGGCTTGCATGTTCTGCAAACTTAGCCGCTGCTTGAGCAGTAGAGGTAGCATCCTTAAATTTCAAGTTCCAATTCTGCCTGCCAACAGAAAAATTACCATTACCATCTCCAAGAAATGATTGTCAATGTTCTAACCTTTCATCCATGAAAACTAAGTGGCATGAACCACTATCATCAACACAATATTGCCTTGAAAGTTCTATAACTGCTCTGGCAGTTAGGCTTGCATGTTCTGCAAACTCAGCCGCTGCTTGAGCAGCAGAGGTAGCATCTTTAAATTTCATGTTCCAATTCTGCCTGCCAACAGAAAAATTACCATTACCATCTCTAGGAAATGATTGCCCATGTTCCAACCTTTCATCCTTGAAACCTAAGTGGCATGAACTACCATCATCAACTCAATATTTCCTTGAAAGTTCTACAACAACTCTGGCAGCTAGGCTTGAATGTAATGCAAACTCAGCCGCTGCTTGAGCAGCAGAGGTAGCATCCTTAAATTTCATGTTCCAATTTCGCCTGCCAACAGAAAAATTACCATTACAATCTCTAGGAAATGATTGCCCATGTTCCAACCTTTCATCCTTGAAACCTAAGTGGCATGAACCACCATCATCAAATCAATATTGCCTTTAAAGTTCTACAATAGCTATGGCAGCTAGGCTTGTATGTTCTGCAAACTCAGCCGCTGTTTGTGCAGCAGAGGTAGCATTCCTAAATTTCATGTTCCAATTCTGCCTGCCAACAGAAACATTACCATTACCATCTCCAGGAAATGATTGCCCTTGTTCAAACCTTTCATCCTTGAAACCTAAATGGCATGAACCACCATCATCAACACAATATTGCCTTTAAAGTTCTACAACAGCTCTGGCAGTTAGGCTTGAATGTTCTGCAAACTCAGCCGCTGCTTGAGCAGCAGAGGTAGCATCCTTAAATTTCATGTTCCAATTCTGCCTGCCAACAGAAAATTTACCATTACCATCTCCAGGAAATGATTGCCCATGTTCCAACCTTTCATCCTTGAAACCTAAGTGGCATGAACCACCATCATCAACACAATATTGCCTTGAAAGTTCTACAACAGCTCTGGCAACTAGGCTTGCATGTTTTGCAAACTCAGCCGCTGCTTGAGCAGCAGAGGTAACATCCATAAATTTCATGTTCCAATTCTGTTTGCCCATGTTCCAACCTTTCATCCTAGAAACCTATGTGGCATGAACCACCATCATCAACACAATATTGCCTTGAAAGTTCTACAACAGCTCTGGCAGTTAGGCCTGCATGTTCTGTAAACTCTGCAGCTGTTTGAGCAACAGAGGTAGCATCCTTTAATTTCATGTTCCGATTCTTCCTGCCAATTGAAAATTTACCATTACCATCTCCAGGAAATGATTGCCCATGTTCCAACCTTTCATCCTTGAAACCTAAGTGGCATGAACCATCATCATCAACACAATATTGCATTTAAAGTTCTACAACATCTCTGGCAGCTAGGCTTGCATGTTCTGCAAACTCAGCCGCTGCTTGAGCAGCAGAGGTAGCATCCTTAAATTTCATGTTCCAATTCTGCCTGCCAACAGAAAAATTACCATTATCCATGAAATGATTGCCCATGTTCCAACATTTCATCCTTGAAACCTAAGTGGCATGAACCACCATCATCAACACAATATTGCCTTTAAAGTTCTACAACAGCTCTGGCAGCTAGGCTTGCATGTTCTGCAAACTTAGCCGCTGCTTGAGCAGTAGAGGTAGCATCCTTAAATTTCATGTTCCAATTCTGCCTGCCAACAGAAAAATTACCATTACCATCTCCAAGAAATGATTGTCAATGTTCTAACCTTTCATCCTTGAAAACTAAGTGGCATGAATCACTATCATCAACACAATATTTCCTTGAACATTCTATAACTGCTCTGGCAGTTAGGCTTGCATGTTCTGCAAACTCAGCCGCTGCTTGAGCAGCAGAGGTAGCATCTTTAAATTTCATGTTCCAATTCTGCCTGCCAACAGAAAAATTACCATTACCATCTCTAGGAAATGATTGCCCATGTTCCAACCTTTCATCCTTGAAACCTAAGTGGCATGAACCACCATCGTCAATAAAATATTGCCTTGAAAGTTCTACAACAGCTCTGGCAGCTAAGCTTGCATGTTCTGCAATCTCAGCCGCTGCTTGAGCAGCAGAGGTAGCATTCTTAAATTTCATGTTCCAATTCTGCCTGCAAACAGAAAAATTACCATTACCATCTCTAGGAAATGATTGTCCATGTTCCAACCTTTTATCCTTGAAACCTAAGTGGCATGAACCACCATCATCAACATAATATTGCCTTTAAAGTTCTACAACAGCTATGGCAGCTAGGCTTGCATGTTCTGAAAACTCAGCCGATGTTTGAGCAGCAGAGGTAGCATCCCTATATTTCATGTTCCAATTCTGCCTGCCAACAGAAAATTTACCATTACCATCTCCAGGAAATGATTGCCCATGTTCCAACCTTTCATCCTTGAAACCTGAGTGGCATGAACCACCATCATCAACACAATATTGCCTTGAAAGTTCTACAACAGCTCTGGCAGCTAGGCTTGCATATTCTGCAAACTCAGCCACTGCTTGAGCAGCAAAGGTAGCATCCATAAATTTCATGTTCCAATTCTGCCTGCCAAGAGAAAAATTACCATTACCATCTCCAGGAAATGATTGCCCATGTTCCAACCATTCATCCTTGAAACCTAAGTGGCATGAACCACCATCATAAACACAATATTGCATTGAAAGTTCAACAACAGCTCTGGCAGCTAGGCTTGAATATACTGCAAACTCAGCCGCTGCTTGAGCAGCAGAGGTAGCATCCATAAATTTCATGTTCCATTTCTGCCTGCCAACAGAAAAATTACCATTACCATCTCAAGGAAATGATTGCCCATGTTCCAACCTTTCATCCTTGAAACCTAAGTGGCATGAACCACCATCATCAACACAATATTGCCTTGAAAGTTCTACAACAGCTCTGGCATCTAGGCTTGCATATTCTGCAAACTCAGCCGCTGCTTGAGCAGCAGAGGTAGCATCCATAAATTTCATGTTCCAATTCTGCCTGCCAACACAAAAATTACCATTACCATCTCCAGGAAATGTTTGCCCATGTTCCAACCTTTCATCCTTGAAAGGCAATATTGTATTGATGATGGTGGTTCATGCCACTTAGGTTTCAAGGATGAAAGGTTGGAGCATGGGCAATCATTTCCTGGAGATGGTAATGGTAAATTTTATGTTGGCAGGCAGAATTGGAACATGAAATTTATGGATGCTACCTCTGCTGCTCAAGCAGCGGCTGAGTTTGCAGAATATTCAAGCCTAGCTGCCAGAGCTGTTGTAGAACTTTCAAGGCAATATTGTGTTGATGATGGTGGTTCATGCCACTTAGGTTTCAAGGATGAAAGGTTAAAACATGGGCAATCATTTCCTAGAGATGTGAATGGTAATTTTTCTGTTTGCAGGCAGAATTGGAACATGAAATTTAAGAATGCTACCTCTGCTGCTCAAGCAGCGGCTGAGATTGCAGAATATGCAAGCTTAGCTGCCAGAGCTGTTGCAGAACTTTCAAGGCAATATTTTGTTGATGAAGGTGGTTCATGCCAATTAGGTTTCAAGGATGAAAGGTTTGAACATGGGCAATCATTTCCTAGAAATGGTAATGGTAATTTTTCTGTTGGCAGGCAGAATTGGAACATGAAATTTAAGGATGCTACCTCTGCTGCTCAAGCAGCGGCTGAGTTTACAGAACATGCAAGCCTAACTGCCAGAGCTGTTGTAGAACTTTCAAGGCAATATTATGTTGATGATAATGGTTCATGACACTTAGTTTTCAAGGATGAAAGGTTGGAGCATGGGCAATCATTTCCTGGAGATGGTAATGGTAACATTTCTGTTGGCAGGCAGAATTGGAACATGAAATTTATGGATGCTACCTCTACTGCTCAAGCAGCGGTTGAGTTTGCAGAACATGCAAGACTAGCTGCCATAGCTGTTGTATAACTTTAAAGGCAATATTGTGTTGATGATGGTGGTTCATGCCACTTAGGTTTCAAGGATGAAAGGTTGGAACATGGGCAATCATTTCCTGGAGATGGTAATGGTAATTTTTCTGTTGGCAGGCAGAATTGGAACATGAAATTTATGGATGCTACCTCTGCTGCTCAAGCAGCGGCTGAGTTTGCAGAATATGCAAGCCTAGCTGCCAGAGCTGTTGTAGAACTTTCAAGGCAATATTGTGTTGATGATGGTGGTTCATGCCACTTAGGTTTCAAGGATGAAAGGTTGGAACATGGGCAATCATTTCCTGGAGATGGTAATGGTAAATTTTCTGTTGGCAGGCAGAATTGGAACATGAAATTTAAGGATGCTACCTCTGGTGCTCAAGCAGCGGCTGAGTTTGCAGAACATGCAAGTCTAGCTGCCAGAGCTGTTGTTGAACTTTAAATGCAATATTATGTTGACGGTGGCAGTTCATGCCATTTAGGTTTCAAGGATGAAAGGTTTGAACAAGGGCAATCATTTCCTGGAGATGGTAATGGTAATGTTTCTGTTGGCAGGCAGAATTGGAACATGAAATTTAGGGATGCTACCTCTGTTGCACAAACAGCGGCTGAGTTTGCAGAACATGCAAGCCTAGCTGCCATAGCTATTGTAGAACTTTAAAGGCAATATTGATTTGATGATGGTGGTTCATGCCACATAGGTTTCAAGGATGAAAGGTTGGAACATGGGCAATCATTTCCTAGAGATGGTAATGGTAATTTTTCTGTTGGCAGGCGAAATTGGAACATGAAATTTAAGGATGCTACCTCTGCTGCTCAAGCAGCGGCTGAGTTTGCATTACATTCAAGCCTAGCTGCCAGAGTTGTTGTAGAACTTTCAAGGCAATATTGAGTTGATGATGGTAGTTCATGCCACTTAGGTTTCAAGGATAAAAGGTTGGAACATGGGCAATCATTTCCTAGAGATGGTAATGGTAATTTTTCTGTTGGCAGGCAGAATTGGAACATGAAATTTAAGGATGCTACCTCTACTGCTCAAGCAGCGGCTAAGTTTGCAGAACATGCAAGCCTAACTGCCAAAGCAGTTATAGAACTTTCAAGGCAATATTGTGTTGATGATAGTGGTTCATGCCACTTAGTTTTCATGGATGAAAGGTTAGAACATTGATAATCATTTCTTCGAGATGGTAATGGTAATTTTTCTGTTGGCAGGCAGAATTGGAACATGAAATTTAAGGATGCTACCTCTACTGCTCAAGCAGCGGCTAAGTTTGCAGAACATGCAAGCCTAGCTGCCAGAGCTGTTGTAGAACTTTAAAGGCAATATTGTGTTGATGATGGTGGTTCATGCCACTTAGGTTTCAAGGATGAAAGGTTGGAACATGGGCAATCATTTCCTGGAGATGGTAATGGTAAATTTTCTGTTGGCAGGCAGAATTGGAACATGAAATTTATGGATGCTACCTCTGCTGCTCAAGCAGCGGCTGAGTTTGTAGAATATTCAAGCCTAGCTGCCAGAGCTGTTGTAGAACTTTCAAGGCAATATTGTGTTGATGATGGTGGTTCATGCCACTTAGGTTTCAAGGATGAAAGGTTAAAACATGGGCAATCATTTCCTAGAGATGTGAATGGTAATTTTTCTGTTTGCAGGCAGAATTGGAACATGAAATTTAAGAATGCTACCTCTGCTGCTCAAGCAGCGGCTGAGATTGCAGAATATGCAAGCTTAGCTGCCAGAGCTGTTGTAGAACTTTCAAGGCAATATTTTGTTGATGAAGGTGGTTTATGACACTTAGGTTTCAAGGATGATAGGTTGGAACATGGGCAATCATTTCCTAGAGATGGTAATGGTAATTTTTCTGTTGGCAGGCAGAATTGGAACATGAAATTTAGGATGCTACCTCTGCTGCTCAAGCAGCGGCTGAGTTTACAGAACATGCAAGCCTAACTGCCAGAGCTGTTGTAGAACTTTCAAGGCAATATTGTGTTGATGATAGTGGTTCATGACACTTAGTTTTCAAGGATGAAAGGTTGGAACATGGGCAATCATTTCCTGGATATGGTAATGGTAACATTTCTGTTGGCAGGCAGAATTGGAACATGAAATTTAAGGATGCTACCTCTGCTGCTCAAGCAGCGGTTGAGTTTGCAGAACATGCAAGTCTAGCTGCCATAGCTGTTGTATAACTTTAAAGGCAATATTGTGTTGATGATGGTGGTTCATGCCACTTAGGTTTCAAGGATGAAAGGTTGGAACATGGGCAATCATTTCCTAGAGATGGTAATGGTAATTTTTCTGTTGGCAGGCAGAATTGGAACATGAAATTTAAAGATGCTACCTCTGCTGCTCAAGCAGCGGCTGAGTTTGCAGAACATGCAAGCCTAACTGCCAAAGCAGTTATAGAACTTTCAAGGCAATATTGTGTTGATGATAGTGGTTCATGCCACTTAGTTTTCATGGATGAAAGGTTAGAACATTGACAATCATTTCTTCGAGATGGTAATGGTAATTTTTCTGTTGGCAGGCAGAATTGGAACATGAAATTTAAGGATGCTACCTCTACTGCTCAAGCAGCGGCTAAGTTTGCAGAACATGCAAGCCTAGCTGCCAGAGCTGTTGTAGAACTTTAAAGGCAATATTGTGTTGATGATGGTGGTTCATGCCACTTAGGTTTCAAGGATGAAAGGTTGGAACATGGGCAATCATTTCCTGGAGATGGTAATGGTAAATTTTCTGTTGGCAGGCAGAATTGGAACATGAAATTTATGGATGCTACCTCTGCTGCTCAAGCAGCGGCTGAGTTTGCAGAATATTCAAGCCTAGCTGCCAGAGCTGTTGTAGAACTTTCAAGGCAATATTGTGTTGATGATGGTGGTTCATGCCACTTAGGTTTCAAGGATGAAAGGTTAAAACATGGGCAATCATTTCCTAGAGATGTGAATGGTAATTTTTCTGTTTGCAGGCAGAATTGGAACATGAAATTTAAGAATGCTACCTCTGCTGCTCAAGCAGCGGCTGAGATTGCAGAATATGCAAGCTTAGCTGCCAGAGCTGTTGTAGAACTTTCAAGGCAATATTTTGTTGATGAAGGTGGTTTATGACACTTAGGTTTCAAGGATGATAGGTTGGAACATGGGCAATCATTTCCTAGAGATGGTAATGGTAATTTTTCTGTTGGCAGGCAGAATTGGAACATGAAATTTAGGATGCTACCTCTGCTGCTCAAGCAGCGGCTGAGTTTACAGAACATGCAAGCCTAACTGCCAGAGCTGTTGTAGAACTTTCAAGGCAATATTGTGTTGATGATAGTGGTTCATGACACTTAGTTTTCAAGGATGAAAGGTTGGAACATGGGCAATCATTTCCTGGATATGGTAATGGTAACATTTCTGTTGGCAGGCAGAATTGGAACATGAAATTTAAGGATGCTACCTCTGCTGCTCAAGCAGCGGTTGAGTTTGCAGAACATGCAAGCCTAGCTGCCATAGCTGTTGTATAACTTTAAAGGCAATATTGTGTTGATGATGGTGGTTCATGCCACTTAGGTTTCAAGGATGAAAGGTTGGAACATGGGCAATTATTTCCTGGAGATGGTAATGGTAATTTTTCTGTTGGCAGGCAGAATTGGAACATGAAATTTATGAATGCTACCTCTGCTGCTCAAGCAGCGGCTGAGTTTGCAGAATATGCAAGCCTAGCTGCCAGAGCTGTTGTAGAACTTTCAAGGCAATATTGTGTTGATGATGGTGGTTCATGCCACTTAGGTTTCAAGGATGAAAGGTTGGAACATGGGCAATCATTTCCTGGAGATGGTAATGGTAATTCTTCTGTTGGCAGGCAGAATTGGAACATAAAATTTATGGATGCTACCTCTGCTGCTCAAGCAGCGGCTGAGTTTGCAGAATATTCAAGCCTAGCTGCCAGAGCTATTGTAAAACTTTCAAGGCAATATTGTGTTGATGATGGTGGTTCATGTCACTTAGGTTTCAAGGATGAAAGGTTGGAACATGGGCAATCATTTCCTGGAGATGGTAATGGTAATTTTGCTGTTGGCAGGCAACATTAGAACATGAAATTTATGGATACTACCTCTGCTGCTCAAGCAGCGGCTGAGTTTGCAGAATATGCAAGCCTATATGCCAGAGCTATTGTAGAACTTTCAAGGCAATATTATGTTGATGATGGTGGTTCATTCCACTTAGGTTTCAAGGATGAAAGTTTGGAACATGGGCAATCATTTCCTGGAGATGGTAATGGTAATTTTTCTCTTGGCAGGCAGAATTGGAATATGAAATTTATGGATGCTACCTCTGCTGCTCAAGCAGCGGCTGAGTTTGCAGAATATGCAAGCCTAACTGCCAGAGCAGTTATATAACTTTAAAGGCAATATTGTGTTGATGATGGTGGTTCATGCCACTTAGGTTTCAAGGATGAAAGGTTGGAACATGGGCAATCATTTCCTGGAGATGGTAATGGTAATTTTTCTGTTGGCAGGCAGAATTGGAACATGAAATTTATGGATGCTACCTCTACTGCTCAAGCAGCGGCTGAGTTTGCAGAACATGCAAGCCTAGCTGCCAGAGCTGTTGTAGAACTTTCAAGGCAATATTGTGTTGATGATGGTGGTTCATGCCACTTAGGTTTCACGGATGAAAGGTTGGAACATGGGCAATCATTTCCTAGAGATGGTAAAGGTAATTTTTCTGTTGGCAGGCAGAATTGGAACATGAAATTTAAAGATGCTACCTCTGCTGCTCAAGCAGCGGCTGAGTTTGCAGAACATGCAAGCCTAACTGCCAGAGCAGTTATATAACTTTAAAGGCAATATTGTGTTGATGATGGTGGTTCATGCCACTTAGGTTTCAAGGATGAAAGGTTGGAACATGGGCAATCATTTCCTGGAGATGGTAATGGTAATTTTTCTGTTGGCAGGCAGAATTGGAACATGAAATTTATGGATGCTACCTCTACTGCTCAAGCAGCGGCTGAGTTTGCAGAACATGCAAGCCTAGCTGCCAGAGCTGTTGTAGAACTTTCAAGGCAATATTGTGTTGATGATGGTGGTTCATGCCACTTAGGTTTCAAGGATGAAAGGTTGGAACATGGGCAATCATTTCCTGGAGATGGTAATGGTAATTTTTCTGTTGGCAGGCAGAATTGGAACATAAAATTTATGGATGCTACCTCTGCTGCTCAAGCAGCGGCTGAGTTTGCAGAATATTCAAGCCTAGCTGCCAGAGCTGTTGTAGAACTTTCAAGGCAATATTGTGTTGATGATGGTGGTTCATACCACTTAGGTTTCAAGGATGAAAGGTTAAAACATGGGCAATCATTTCCTGGAGATGGTAATGGTAATTTTGTTGTTGGCAGGCAACATTAGAACATGAAATTTATGGATGCTACCTCTGCTGCTCAAGCAGCGGCTGATTTTGCCGAATATGCAAGCCTAGATGCCAGAGCTATTGTAGAACTTTCAAGGCAATATTGTGTTGATGATGGTGGTTCATGCCCCTTAGGTTTCAAGGATGAAAGTTTGGAACATGGGCAATCATTTCCTGGAGATGGTAATGGTAATTTTTCTCTTGGCAGGCAGAATTGGAATATGAAATTTATGGATGCTACCTCTGCTGCTCAAGCAGCGGCTGAGTTTGCAGAACATGCAAGCCTAGCTGCCAGAGCTGTTGTAGAACTTTCAAGGCAATATTGTGTTGATGATGGTGGTTCCTGCCACTTAGGTTTCAAGGATGAAAGGTTGGAACATGGGCAATCATTTCCTAGAGATGGTAATGGTAATTTTTCTGTTGGCAGGTAGAATTGGAACATGAAATTTAAAGATGCTACCTCTGCTGCTCAAGCAGCGGCTGAGTTTGCAGAACATGCAAGCCTAACTGCCAGAGCAGTTATAGAACTTTCAAGGCAATATTGTGTTGATGATGGTGGTTCATGCCACTTAGGTTTCAAGGATGAAAGTTTTGAACATAGACAATCATTTCCTAGAGATGGTAATGGTAATTTTTCTCTTGGCAGGCCGAATTGGAACATGAAATTTATGGATGCTACCTCTGCTGCTCAAGCAGCGGCTGAGTTTGCAGAACATGCAAGCCTAGCTACCAGAGCTGTTGTAGAACTTTCAAGGCAATATTGTGTTGATGATGGTGGTTCATGCCACTTAGGTTTCAAGGATGAAAGGTTGGAACATGGGCAATCATTTCCTGGAGATCGTAATGGTAAATTTTCTGTTGGCAGGCAGAATTGGAACATGAATTTAAGGATGCTACCTCTGTTGCTCAAGTAGCGGCTGAGTTTGCAGAACATGCAAGCCTAGCTGCCAGAGCTGTTGTTGAACTTTAAATGCAATATTGTGTTGATTGTGGTGGTTCATGCCATTTAGGTTTCAAGGATGAAAGGTTGGAACAAGGGCAATCATTTCCTGGAGATGGTAATGGTAATTTTTCTGTTGGCAGGCGAAATTGGAACATGAAATTTAAGGATGCTACCTCTGCTGCTCAAGCAGTGGCTGAGTTTGTATTACATTCAAGCCTAGCTGCCAGAGTTGTTGTAGAACTTTCAAGGCAATATTGAGTTGATGATGGTGGTTCATGCCACTTAGGTTTCAAGGATGAAAGGTTGGAACATGGGCAATCATTTCCTAGAGATGGTAATGGTAATTTTTCTGTTGGCAGGCGAAATTGGAACATGAAATTTAAGGATGCTACCTCTGCTGCTCAAGCAGTGGCTGAGTTTGCATTACATTCAAGCCTAGCTGCCAGAGTTGTTGTAGAACTTTCAAGGCAATATTGAGTTGATGATGGTGGTTCATGCCACTTAGGTTTCAAGGATGAAAGGTTGGAATATAGGCAATCATTTCCTAAAGATGGTAATGGTAATGTTTCTTTTGGCAGGTAGAATTGGAACATGAGATTTAGGGATGCTACCTCTGCTGCTCAAACAACGGCTGAGTTTGCAGAACATGCAAGCCTAGCTGCCATAGCTGTTGTAGAACTTTCAAGGCAATATTGTGTTGATGATGGTGGTTCATGCCACTTAGGTTTCAAGGATAAAAGGTTGGAACATGGGCAATCATTTCCTTTAGAAGGTAATGGTAATATTTCTGTTGGCAGGCAGAATTGGAACGTGAAATTTAGGGATGGTACCTCTGTTTCTTAAGCAGCGGCTGATTTTGCATTACATTCAAGCCTAGCTGCCAGAGTTGTTGTAGAACTTTCAAGGCAATATTGAGTTGATGATGGTGGTTCATGCCACTTAGGTTTCAAGGATGAAAGGTTGGAACATGGGCAATCATTTCCTAGAGATGGTAATGGTAATTTTTCTGTTGGCAGGCAGAATTGGAACATGAAATTTAAGGATGCTACCTCTGCTGCTCAAGCAGCGGCTGAGTTTGCAGAATATGCAAGCCTAGATGCCAGAGCTGTTGTAGAACTTTCAAGGCAATATTGTGTTGATGATGGTGGTTCATGCCACTTAGGTTTCAAGGATGAAAGGTTTGAACATAGGCAATCATTTCCTAGAGATGGTAATGGTAATTTTTCTCTTGGCAGGCCGAATTGGAACATGAAATTTATGGATGCTACCTCTACTGCTCAAGCAGCGGCTGAGTTTGCAGAACATGCAAGCCTAGCTACCAGAGCTATTGTAGAACTTTCAAGGCAATATTGTGTTGATGATGGTGGTTCATGCCACTTAGGTTTCAAGGATGAAAGGTTGGAACATGGGCAATCATTTCCTGGAGATGGTAATGGTAATTTTTCTGTTGGCAGGCAGAATTGGAACATGAAATTTATGGATGCTACCTCTGCTGCTCAAGCAGCGGCTGAGTTTGCAGAATATGCAAGCCTAGTTGCCAGAGCTGTTGTAGAACTTTCAAGGCAATATTGTGTTGATGATGGTGGTTAATGCCACTTAGGTTTCAAGGATGAAAGGTTGGAACATGGGCAATCATTTCCTGGAGATGGTAATGGTAATTTTTCTATTGGCAGGCAGAATTGGAACATAAAATTTATGGATGCTACCTCTGCTGCTCAAGCAGCGGCTGAGTTTGCAGAATATTCAAGCCTAGCAGCCAGAGCTGTTGTAGAACTTTCAAGGCAATATTGTGTTGATGATGGTGGTTCATGCCACTTAGGTTTCAAGGATGAAAGGTTAAAACATGGGCAATCATTTCCTAGAGATGTGAATGGTAATTTTTCTGTTTGCAGGCAGAATTGGAACATGAAATTTAAGAATGCTACCTCTGCTACTCAAGCAGCGGCTGAGATTGCAGAATATGCAAGCTTAGCTGCCAGAGCTGTTGTAGAACTTTCAAGGCAATATTTTGTTGATGAAGGTGGTTCATGCCACTTAGGTTTCAAGGATGAAAGGTTGGAACATGGGCAATCATTTCCTAGAGATGGTAATGGTAATTTTTCTGTTGGCAGGCAGAATTGGAACATGAAATTTAGGATGCTACCTCTGCTGCTCAAGCAGCGGCTGAGTTTACAGAACATGCAAGCCTAACTGCCAGAGCTGTTGTAGAACTTTCAAGGCAATATTGTGTTGATGATAGTGGTTCATGAACACTTAGTTTTCGAGGATGAAAGGTTGGAACATGGGCAATCATTTCCTGGATATGATAATGGTAACATTTCTGTTGGCAGGCAGAATTGGAACATGAAATTTAAGGATGCTACCTCTGCTGCTCAAGCAGCGGTTGAGTTTGCAGAACATGCAAGCCTAGCTGCCATAGCTGTTGTATAACTTTAAAGGCAATATTGTGTTGATGATGGTGGTTCATGCCACTTAGGTTTCAAGGATGAAAGGTTGGAACATGGGCAATCATTTCCTGGAGATGGTAATGGTAATTTTTCTGTTGGCAGGCAGAATTGGAACATGAAATTTATGGATGCTACCTCTGCTGCTCAAGCAGCGGCTGAGTTTGCAGAATATGCAAGCCTAGCTGCCAGAGCTGTTGTAGAACTTTCAAGGCAATATTGTGTTGATGATGGTGGTTCATGCCACTTAGGTTTCAAGGATGAAAGGTTGGAACATGGGCAATCATTTCCTGGAGATGGTAATGGTAATTTTTCTGTTGGCAGGCAGAATTGGAACATAAAATTTATGGATGCTACCTCTGCTGCTCAAGCAGCGGCTGACTTTGCAGAATATGCAAGCCTAGTTGCCAGAGCTGTTGTAGAACTTTCAAGGCAATATTGTGTTGATGAGGGAGGTTCATGCAACTTAGGTATCAAGGATAAAAGTTTGGAACATGGGCAATCATTTCCTGGAGATGGTAATGGTAATTTTTCTGTTGGCAGGCAGAATTGGAACATGAAATTTATGGATGCTACCTCTGCTGCTCAAGCAGCGGCTGAGTTTGCAGAATATGCAAGCCTAGTTGCCAGAGCTGTTGTAGAACTTTCAAGGCAATATTGTGTTGATGATGGTGGTTAATGCCACTTAGGTTTCAAGGATGAAAGGTTGGAACATGGGCAATCATTTCCTGGAGATGGTAATGGTAATTTTACTATTGGCAGGCAGAATTGGAACATAAAATTTATGGATGCTACCTCTGCTGCTCAAGCAGCGGCTGAGTTTGCAGAATATTCAAGCCTAGCAGCCAGAGCTGTTGTAGAACTTTCAAGGCAATATTGTGTTGATGATGGTGGTTCATGCCACTTAGGTTTCAAGGATGAAAGGTTAAAACATGGGCAATCATTTCCTAGAGATGTGAATGGTAATTTTTCTGTTTGCAGGCAGAATTGGAACATGAAATTTAAGAATGCTACCTCTGCTGCTCAAGCAGCGGCTGAGATTGCAGAATATGCAAGCTTAGCTGCCAGAGATGTTGTAGAACTTTCAAGGCAATATTTTGTTGATGAAGGTGGTTCATGCCACTTAGGTTTCAAGGATGAAAGGTTGGAACATGGGCAATCATTTCCTAGAGATGGTAATGGTAATTTTTCTGTTGGCAGGCAGAATTGGAACATGAAATTTAGGATGCTACCTCTGCTGCTCAAGCAGCGGCTGAGTTTACAGAACATGCAAGCCTAACTGCCAGAGCTGTTGTAGAACTTTCAAGGCAATATTGTGTTGATGATAGTGGTTCATGACACTTAGTTTTCGAGGATGAAAGGTTGGAACATGGGCAATCATTTCCTGGATATGATAATGGTAACATTTCTGTTGGCAGGCAGAATTGGAACATGAAATTTAAGGATGCTACCTCTGCTGCTCAAGCAGCGGTTGAGTTTGCAGAACATGCAAGCCTAGCTGCCATAGCTGTTCTATAACTTGAAAGGCAATATTGTGTTGATGATGGTGGTTCATGCCACTTAGGTTTCAAGGATGAAAGGTTGGAACATGGGCAATCATTTCCTGGAGATGGTAATGGTAATTTTTCTGTTGGCAGGCAGAATTGGAACATGAAATTTATGGATGCGACCTCTGCCGCTCAAGCAGCGGCTGAGTTTGCAGAATATGCAAGCCTAGCTGCCAGAGCTGTTGTAGAACTTTCAAGGCAATATTGTGTTAATGATGGTGGTTCATGCCACTTAGGTTTCAAGGATGAAAGGTTGGAACATGGGCAATCATTTCCTGGAGATGGTAATGGTAATTTTTCTGTTGGCAGGCAGAATTGGAACATAAAATTTATGGATGCTACCTCTGCTGCTCAAGCAGCGGCTGAGTTTGCAGAATATTCAAGCCTAGCTGCCAGAGCTGTTGTAGAACTTTCAAGGCAATATTGTGTTGATGATGGTGGTTCATGCCACTTAGGTTTCAAGGATGAAAGGTTAAAACATGTGCAATCATTTCCTGGAGATGGTAATGGTAATTTTGCTATTGGCAGGCAACATTAGAACATGAAATTTATGGATGCTACCTCTGCTACTCAAGCAGCGGCTGAGTTAGCAGAATATGCAAGCCAAGATGCCAGAGCTATTGTAGAACTTTCAAGGCAATATTGTGTTGATGATGGTGGTTCATGCCACTTAGGTTTCAAGGATGAAAGTTTGGAACATGGGCAATCATTTCCTGGAGATGGTAATGGTAATTTTTCTCTTGGCAGGCAGAATTGGAATATGAAATTTATGGATGCTACCTCTGCTGCTCAAGCAGCGGCTGAGTTTGCAGAACATGCAAGCCTAACTGCCAAAGCAGTTATAGAACTTTCAAGGCAATATTGTGTTGATGATAGTGGTTCATGCCACTTAGTTTTCATGGATGAAAGGTTAGAACATGGGCAATCATTTCCTGGATATGATAATGGTAACATTTCTGTTGGCAGGCAGAATTGGAACATGAAATTTAAGGATGCTACCTCTGCTGCTCAAGCAGCGGTTGAGTTTGCAGAACATGCAAGCCTAGCTGCCATAGCTGTTCTATAACTTGAAAGGCAATATTGTGTTGATGATGGTGGTTCATGCCACTTAGGTTTCAAGGATGAAAGGTTGGAACATGGGCAATCATTTCCTGGAGATGGTAATGGTAATTTTTCTGTTGGCAGGCAGAATTGGAACATGAAATTTATGGATGCTACCTCTGCTGCTCAAGCAGCGGCTGAGTTTGCAGAATATGCAAGCCTAGCTGCCAGAGCTGTTGTAGAACTTTCAAGGCAATATTGTGTTGATGATGGTGGTTCATGCCACTTAGGTTTCAAGGATGAAAGGTTGGAACATGGGCAATCATTTCCTGGAGATGGTAATGGTAATTTTTCTGTTGGCAGGCAGAATTGGAACATAAAATTTATGGATGCTACCTCTGCTGCTCAAGCAGCGGCTGAGTTTGCAGAATATTCAAGCCTAGCTGCCAGAGCTGTTGTAGAACTTTCAAGGCAATATTGTGTTGATGATGGTGGTTCATGCCACTTAGGTTTCAAGGATGAAAGGTTAAAACATGTGCAATCATTTCCTGGAGATGGTAATGGTAATTTTGCTATTGGCAGGCAACATTAGAACATGAAATTTATGGATGCTACCTCTGCTGCTCAAGCAGCGGCTGAGTTAGCAGAATATGCAAGCCAAGATGCCAGAGCTATTGTAGAACTTTCAAGGCAATATTGTGTTGATGATGGTGGTTCATGCCACTTAGGTTTCAAGGATGAAAGTTTGGAACATGGGCAATCATTTCCTGGAGATGGTAATGGTAATTTTTCTCTTGGCAGGCAGAATTGGAATATGAAATTTATGGATGCTACCTCTGCTGCTCAAGCAGCGGCTGAGTTTGCAGAACATGCAAGCCTAGCTGCCAGAGCTGTTGTAGAACTTTCAAGGCAATATTGTGTTGATGATGGTGGTTCATGCCACTTAGGTTTCAAGGATGAAAGGTTGGAACATGGGCAATCATTTCCTGGAGGTGGTAATGGTAATTTTTCTGTTGGCAGGCAGAATTGGAACATGAAATTTATGGATGCTACCTCTGCTGCTCAAGCAGCGGCTGAGTTTGCAGAATATGCAAGCCTAGCTGCCAGAGCTGTTGTAGAACTTTCAAGGCAATATTGTGTTGATGATGGTGGTTCATGCCACTTAGGTTTCAAGGATGAAAGGTTGGAACATGGGCAATCATTTCCTGGAGATGGTAATGGTAATTTTTCTGTTGGCAGGCAGAATTGGAACATAAAATTTATGGATGCTACCTCTGCTGCTCAAGCAGCGGCTGAGTTTGCAGAATATTCAAGCCTAGCTGCCAGAGCTGTTGTAGAACTTTCAAGGCAATATTGTGTTGATGATGGTGGTTCATGCCACTTAGGTTTCAAGGATGAAAGGTTAAAACATGTGCAATCATTTCCTGGAGATGGTAATGGTAATTTTGCTATTGGCACGCAACATTAGAACATGAAATTTATGGATGCTACCTCTGCTGCTCAAGCAGCGGCTGAGTTAGCAGAATATGCAAGCCAAGATGCCAGAGCTATTGTAGAACTTTCAAGGCAATATTGTGTTGATGATGGTGGTTCATGCCACTTAGGTTTCAAGGATGAAAGTTTGGAACATGGGCAATCATTTCCTGGAGATGGTAATGGTAATTTTTCTCTTGGCAGGCAGAATTGGAATATGAAATTTATGGATGCTACCTCTGCTGCTCAAGCAGCGGCTGAGTTTGCAGAACATGCAAGCCTAGCTGCCAGAGCTGTTGTAGAACTTTCAAGGCAATATTGTGTTGATGATGGTGGTTCATGCCACTTAGGTTTCAAGGATGAAAGGTTGGAACATGGGCAATCATTTCCTAGAGATGGTAATGGTAATTTTTCTGTTGGCAGGCAGAATTGGAACATGAAATTTATGGATGCTACCTCTACTGCTCAAGCAGCGGCTGAGTTTGCAGAACATGCAAGCCTAGCTGCCAGAGCTGTTGTAGAACTTTCAAGGAAATATTGTGTTGATGATGGTGGTTCATGCCACTTAGGTTTCAAGGATGAAAGGTTGGAACAGGGGCAATCATTTCCTGGAGATCGTAATGGTAAATTTTCTGTTGGCAGGCAGAATTGGAACAAGAATTTAAGGATGCTACCTCTGCTGCTCAAGCAGCAGCTGAGTTTGCAGAACATGCAAGCCTAGCTGCCAGAGCTGTTGTTGAACTTTAAATGCAATATTGTGTTGATGGTGGTGGTTCATGCCATTTAGGTTTCAAGGATGAAAGGTTGGAACAAGGGCAATCATTTCCTGGAGATGGTAATGGTAATGTTTCTTTTGGTAGGCAGAATTGGAACATGAAATTTATGGATGCTGCCTCTGCTGCTCAAGCAGCGGCTGAGTTTGTAGAATATGCAAGCCTAGCTGCCAGAGCTGTTGTAGAACTTTAAAGGCAATATTATGTTGATGGTGGTGGTTCATGCCACTTAGGTTTCAAGGATGAAAGGTTGGAACAAGGGCAATCATATCCTTGAGAAGGTAATGGTAATTTTTCTGTTGGCAGGCAGAATTGGAACATGAAATTTAGGGATGCTACCTCTACTGCTCAAGCAGCGGCTGAGTTTGCAGAGCATGCAAGCCTAGCTGCAATAGCTATTGTAAAACTTTAAAGGCAATATTGTGTTGATGATGGTGGTTCATGCCACTTTGGTTTCAAGGATGAAAGGTTGGAACATGGGCAATCATTTCCTAGAGATGGTAATGGTAATTTTTCTGTTGGCAGGCGAAATTGGAACAAGAAATTTAAGGATGCTACCTCTGCTGCTCATGCAGTGGCTGAGTTTGCAGAATATGCAAGCTTAGCTGCCAGAGCTGTTATAGAACTTTCAAGGCAATATTTTGTTGATGATGGTGGTTTATGCCACCTAGGTTTCAAGGATGAAAGGTTGGAACATGGGCAATCATTTCCTGGAGATGGTAATGGTAATTTTTCTGTTGGCAGGCAGAATTGGAACATGAAATTTAAGGATGCTACCTCTGCTGCTCAAGCAGCGGCTGAGTTTGCAGAACATGCAAGCCTAGCTGCCAGAGCTGTTGTAGAACTTTCAAGGCAATATTGTGTTGATGATGGTGGTTCATGCCACTTAGGTTTCAAGGATGAAAGGTTGGAACATGGGTAATCATTTCCTGGAGATCGTAATGGTAAATTTTCTGTTGGCAGGCAGAATTGGAACATGAATTTAAGGATGCTACCTCTGCTGCTCAAGCAGCGGCTGAGTTTGCAGAACATGCAAGCCTAGCTGCCAGAGCTGTTGTTGAACTTTAAATGCAATATTGTGTTGATGATGGTGGTTCATGCAACTTAGGTATCAAGGATAAAAGTTTGGAACATGGGCAATCATTTCCTGGAGATGGTAATGGTAATTTTTCTGTTGGCAGGCAGAATTGGAACATGAAATTTATGGATGCTACCTCTGCTGCTCAAGCAGCGGCTGAGTTTTCAGAATATGCAAGCCTAGTTGCTAGAGCTGTTGTAGAACTTTCAAGGCAATATTGTGTTGATGATGGTGGTTAATGCCACTTAGGTTTCAAGGATGAAAGGTTGGAACATGGGCAATCATTTCCTGGAGATGGTAATGGTAATTTTTCTGTTGGCAGGCAGAATTGGAACATAAAATTTATGGATGCTACCTCTGCTGCTCAAGCAGCGGCTGAGTTTGCAGAATATTCAAGCCTAGCAGCCAGAGCTGTTGTAGAACTTTCAAGGCAATATTGTGTTGATGATGGTGGTTCATGCCACATAGGTTTCAAGGATGAAAGGTTAAAACATGGGCAATCATATCCTAGAGATGTGAATGGTAATTTTTCTGTTTGCAGGCAGAATTGGAACATGAAATTTAAGAATGCTACCTCTGCTGCTCAAGCAGCGGCTGAGATTGCAGAATATGCAAGCTTAGCTGCCAGAGCTGTTGTAGAACTTTCAAGGCAATATTTTGTTGATGAAGGTGGTTCATGCCACTTAGGTTTCAAGGATGAAAGGTTGGAACATGGGCAATCATTTCCTAGAGATGGTAATGGTAATTTTTCTGTTGGCAGGCAGAATTGGAACATGAAATTTAGGATGCTACCTCTGCTGCTCAAGCAGCGGCTGAGTTTACAGAACATGCAAGCCTAACTGCCAGAGCTGTTGTAGAACTTTCAAGGAAATATTGTGTTGATGATAGTGGTTCATGACACTTAGTTTTCGAGGATGAAAGGTTGGAACATGGGCAATCATTTCCTGGATATGGTAATGGTAACATTTCTGTTGGCAGGCAGAATTGGAACATGAAATTTAAGGATGCTACCTCTGCTGCTCAAGCAGCGGTTGAGTTTGCAGAACATGCAAGCCTAGCTGCCATAGCTGTTGTATAACTTTAAAGGCAATATTGTGTTGATGATGGTGGTTCATGCCACTTAGGTTTCAAGGATGAAAGGTTGGAACATGGGCAATCATTTCCTGGAGATGGTAATGGTAATTTTTCTGTTGGCAGGCAGAATTGGAACATGAAATTTATGGATGCTACCTCTGCTGCTCAAGCAGCGGCTGAGTTTGCAGAATATGCAAGCCTAGCTGCCAGAGCTGTTGTAGAACTTTCAAGGCAATATTGTGTTGATGATGGTGGTTCATGCCACTTAGGTTTCAAGGATGAAAGGTTGGAACATGGGCAATCATTTCCTGGAGATGGTAATGGTAATTTTTCTGTTGGCAAGCAGAATTGAAACATAAAATTTATGGATGCTACCTCTGCTGCTCAAGCAGCGGCTGAGTTTGCAGAATATTCAAGCCTAGCTGCCAGAGCTGTTGTAGAACTTTCAAGGCAATATTGTGTTGATGATGGTGGTTCATGCCACTTAGGTTTCAAGAATGAAAGGTTAAAACATGTGCAATCATTTCCTGGAGATGGTAATGGTAATTTTGTTATTGGCAGGCAACATTAGAACATGAAATTTATGGATGCTACCTCTGCTGCTCAAGCAGCGGCTAAGTTTGCAGAATATGCAAGCCAAGATGCCAGAGCTATTGTAGAACTTTCAAGGCAATATTGTGTTGATGATGGTGGTTCATGCCACTTAGGTTTCAAGGATGAAAGTTTGGAACATGGGCAATCATTTCCTGGAGATGGTAATGGTAATTTTTCTCTTGGCAGGCAGAATTGGAATATGAAATTTATGGATGCTACCTCTGCTGCTCAAGCAGCGGCTGAGTTTGCAGAACATGCAAGCCTAGCTGCCAGAGCTGTTGTAGAACTTTCAAGGCAATATTGTGTTGATGATGGTGGTTCATGCCACTTAGGTTTCAAGGATGAAAGGTTGGAACATGGGCAATCATTTCCTAGAGATGGTAATGGTAATTTTTCTGTTGGCAGGCAGAATTGGAACATGAAATTTATGGATGCTACCTCTACTGCTCAAGCAGCGGCTGAGTTTGCAGAACATGCAAGCCTAGCTGCCAGAGCTGTTGTAGAACTTTCAAGGCAATATTGTGTTGATGATGGTGGTTCATGCCACTTAGGTTTCAAGGATGAAAGGTTGGAACATGGGCAATCATTTCCTGGAGATCGTAATGGTAAATTTTCTGTTGGCAGGCAGAATTGGAACATGAATTTAAGGATGCTACCTCTGCTGCTCAAGCAGCGGCTGAGTTTGCAGAACATGCAAGCCTAGCTGCCAGAGCTGTTGTTGAACTTTAAATGCAATATTGTGTTGATGGTGGTGGTTCATGCCATTTAGGTTTCAAGGATGAAAGGTTGGAACAAGGGCAATCATTTCCTGGAGATGGTAATGGTAATGTTTCTTTTGGCAGGCAGAATTGGAACATGCAATTTATGGATGCTACCTCTGCTGCTCAAGCTGCGGCTGAGTTTGTAGAATATGCAAGCCTAGCTGCCAGAGCTGTTGTAGAACTTTAAAGGCAATATTGTGTTGATGGTGGTGGTTCATGCCACTTAGGTTTCAAGGATGAAAGGTTGGAACAAGGGCAATCATATCCTTGAGAAGGTAATGGTAATTTTTCTGTTGGCAGGCAGAATTGGAACATGAAATTTAGGGATGCTACCTCTGCTGCTCAAGCAGCGGCTGAGTTTGCAGAGCATGCAAGCCTAGCTGCAATAGCTGTTGTAAAACTTTAAAGGCAATATTGTGTTGATGATGGTGGTTCATGCCACTTTGGTTTCAAGTATGAAAGGTTGGAACATGGGCAATCATTTTCTAGAGATGGTAATGGTAATTTTTCTTTTGGCAGGCGAAATTGGAACATGAAATTTAAGGATGCTACCTCTGCTGCTCAAGCAGTGGCTGAGTTTGCAGAATATGCAAGCTTAGCTGCCAGAGCTGTTGTAGAACTTTCAAGGCAATATTTTGTTGATGATGGTGGTTCATGCCACTTAGGTTTCAAGGATGAAAGGTTTGAACATGGGCAATCATTTCCTAGAGATGGTAATGGTAATTTTTCTCTTGGCAGGCAGAATTGGAACATGAAATTTATGGATGCTACCTCTACTGCTCAAGCAGCGGCTGAGTTTGCAGAACATGCAAGCCTAGCTGCCAGAGCTGTTGTAGAACTTTCAAGGCAATATTGTGTTGATGATGGTGGTTCATGCCACTTAGGTTTCAAGGATGAAAGTTTGGAACATGGGCAATCATTTCCTGGAGATGGTAATGGTAATTTTTCTCTTGGCAGGCAGAATTGGAATATGAAATTTATGGATGCTACCTCTGCTGCTCAAGCAGCGGCTGAGTTTGCAGAACATGCAAGCCTAGCTGCCAGAGCTGTTGTAGAACTTTCAAGGCAATATTATGTTGATGATGGTGGTTCATGCCACTTAGGTTTCAAGGATGAAAGGTTGGAACATGGGCAATCATTTCCTAGAGATGGTAATGGTAATTTTTCTCTTGGCAGGCAGAATTGGAACATGAAATTTATGGATGCTACCTCTACTGCTCAAGCAGCGGCTGAGTTTGCAGAACATGCAAGCCTAGCTGCCAGAGCTGTTGTAGAACTTTCAAGGCAATATTGTGTTGATGATGGTGGTTCATGCCACTTAGGTTTCAAGGATGAAAGGTTGGAACATGGGCAATCATTTCCTGGAGATCGTAATGGTAAATTTTCTGTTGGCAGGCAGAATTGGAACATGAATTTAAGGATGCTATCTCTGCTGCTCAAGCAGCGGCTGAGTTTGCAGAACATGCAAGCCTAGCTGCCAGAGCTGTTGTTGAACTTTAAATGCAATATTGTGTTGATGGTGGTGGTTCATGCCATTTAGGTTTCAAGGATGAAAGGTTGGAACAAGGGCAATCATTTCCTGGAGATGGTAATGGTAATGTTTCTTTTGGCAGGCAGAATTGGAACATGAAATTTATGGATGCTACCTCCTCTGCTCAAGCAGCGGCTGAGTTTGTAGAATATGCAAGCCTAGCTGCCAGAGCTGTTGTAGAACTTTAAAGGCAATATTGTGTTGATGGTGGTGGTTCATGCCACTTAGGTTTCAAGGATGAAAGGTTGGAACAAGGGCAATCATATCCTTGAGAAGGTAATGGTAATTTTTCTGTTGGCAGGCAGAATTGGAACATGAAATTTAGGGATGCTACCTCTGCTGCTCAAGCAGCGGCTGAGTTTGCAGAGCATGCAAGCCTAGCTGCAATAGCTATTGTAAAACTTTAAAGGCAATATTGTGTTGATGATGGTGGTTCATGCCACTTTGGTTTCAAGGATGAAAGGTTGGAACATGGGCAATCATTTCCTAGAGATGGTAATGGTAATTTTTCTGTTGGCAGGCGAAATTGGAACATGAAATTTAAGGATGCTACCTCTGCTGCTCAAGCAGTGGCTGAGTTTGCAGAATATGCAAGCTTAGCTGCCAGAGCTGTTGTAGAACTTTCAAGGCAATATTTTGTTGATGATGGTGGTTCATGCCACTTAGGTTTCAAGGATGAAAGGTTGGAACATGGGCAATCATTTCCTAGAGATGGTAATGGTAATTTTTCTCTTGGCAGGCAGAATTGGAACATGATATTTATGGATGCTACCTCTACTGCTCAAGCAGCGGCTGAGTTTGCAGAACATGCAAGCCTAGCTGCCAGAGCTGTTGTAGAACTTTCAAGGCAATATTGTGTTGATGATGGTGGTTCATGCCACTTAGGTTTCAAGGATGAAAGGTTGGAACATGGGCAATCATTTCCTGGAGATCGTAATGGTAAATTTTCTGTTGGCAGGCAGAATTGGAACATGAATTTAAGGATGCTACCTCTGCTGCTCAAGCAGCGGCTGAGTTTGCAGAACATGCAAGCCTAGTTGCCAGAGCTGTTGTTGAACTTTAAATGCAATATTGTGTTGATGGTGGTGGTTCATGCCATTTAGGTTTCAAGTATGAAAGGTTGGAACAAGGGCAATCATTTCCTGGAGATGGTAATGGTAATGTTTCTTTTGGCAGGCAGAATTGGAACGTGAAATTTAGGGATGCTACCTCTACTGCTCAAACAACGGCTGAGTTTGCAGAACATGCAAGCCTAGCTGCCAGAGCTGTTGTTGAACTTTAAATGCAATATTGTGTTGATGGTGGTGGTTCATGCCATTTTGGTTTCAAGCATGAAAGGTTGGAACAAGGGCAATCATTTCCTGGAGATGGTAATGGTAATATTTCTTTTGGCAGGCAGAATTGGAACGTGAAATTTAGGGATGCTACCTCTGCTGCTCAAACAGTGGCTGAGTTTGCAGAACATGCAAGCCTAGCTGCAATAGCTGTTGTAGAAATTTAAAGGCAATATTGTGTTGATGATGGTGGTTCATGCCACTTAGGTTTCAAGGATGAAAGGTTGGAACATGGGCAATCATTTCCTAGAGATGGTAATGGTAATTTTTCTGTTGGCAGGCGAAATTGGAACATGAAATTTAAGGATGCTACCTCTGCTGCTCAAGCAGTGGCTGAGTTTGTATTACATTCAAGCCTAGCTGCCAGAGTTGTTGTAGAACTTTCAAGGCAATATTGAGTTGATGATGGTGGTTCATGCCACTTAGGTTTCAAGGATGAAAGGTTGGAACATGGGGAATCATTTCCTAGAGATGGTAATGGTAATTTTTCTGTTGGCAGGCAAAATTGGAACATGAAATTTAAGGATGCTACCTCTGCTGCTCAAGCAGTGGCTGAGTTTGCATTACATTCAAGCCTAGCTGCCAGAGTTGTTGTAGAACTTTCAAGGCAATATTGAGTTGATGATGGTGGTTCATGCCACTTAGGTTTCAAGGATGAAAGGTTGGAATATGGGCAATCATTTCCTAGAGATGGTAATGGTAATGTTTCTTTTGGCAGGCAGAATTGGAACATGAGATTTAGGGATGCTACCTCTGCTGCTCAAAAAACGGCTGAGTTTGCAGAACATGCAAGCCTAGCTGCCATAGCTGTTGTAGGACTTTCAAGGCAATATTGTGTTGATGATGGTGGTTCATGCCACTTAGGTTTCAAGGATAAAAGGTTGGAACATGGGCTATCATTTCCTTTAGAAGGTAATGGTAATTTTTCTGTTGGCAGGCAGAATTGGAACGTGAAATTTAGGGATGGTACCTCTGCTGCTTAAGCAGCGGCTGATTTTGCATTACATTCAAGCCTAGCTGCCAGAGTTGTTGTAGAACTTTCAAGGCAATATTGAGTTGATGATGGTGGTTCATGCCACTTAGGTTTCAAGGATGAAAGGTTGGAACATGGGCAATCATTTCCTAGAGATGGTAATGGTAATTTTTCTGTTGGCAGGCAGAATTGGAACATGAAATTTAAGGATGCTACCTCTGCTGCTCAAGCAGCGGCTGAGTTTACAGAACTTGCAAGCCTAACTGCTGGAGCTGTTTTAGAACTTTCAAGGCAATATTGTGTTGATGATAGTGGTTCATGACACTTAGTTTTCAAGGATGAAAGGTTGGAACATGGGCAATCATTTCCAGGAGATGGTAATGGTAACATTTCTGTTAGCAGGCAGAATTGGAACATGAAATTTAAGGATGCTACCTCTGCTGCTCAAGCAGCGGCTGAGTTTGCAGAACATGCAAGCCTAGCTGCCAGAGCTATTGTAGAACTTTAAAAGCAATATTGTGTTGATGATGGTGGTTCATGCAACTTAGGTATCAAGGATAAAAGTTTGGAACATGGGCAATCATTTCCTGGAGATGGTAATGGTAATTTGTTTGTTCGCAGGCAGAATTGGAACATGAAATTTATGGATGCTACCTCTGCTGCTCAAGCAGCGGCTGAGTTTGCAGAATATGCAAGCCTAGCTGCCAGAGCTGTTGTAGAACTTTCAAGGCAATATTGTGTTGATGATGGTGGTTAATGCCACTTAGGTTTTAAGGATGAAAGGTTGGAACATGGTCAATCATTTCCTGGAGATGGTAATGGTAATTTTTCTGTTGGCAGGCAGAATTGGAACATGAAATTTATTGATGCTACCTCTGCTGCTCAAGCAGCGGCTGAGTTTGCAGAATATGCAAGCCTAGCTGCCAGAGCCATTGTAGAACTTTAAAGGCAATATTGTGTTGATGGTGGTGGTTCATGCCACTTAGGTTTCAAGGATGAAAGGTTGGAACATGGGCAATAATTTCCCGGAGATGGTAATGGTAATTTTTCTGTTGGAAGGTAGAATTGGAACATGAAATTTAGGGATGCTACCTCTGCTGCTCAAGCAGCGGCTGAGTTTGCAGAACATGCAAGCCTAGATGCCAGAGCTGTTGTAGAACTTTAAAGGCAGTATTTTGTTGATGATGGTGGTTCATGCCACTTAGGTTTCAAAGATGAAAGGTTGGAACATGGGCAATCATTTCCTGGAGATGGTAATGGTAATTGTTTTGTTGGAAGGCATAATTGGAACATTAAATTTATGGATGCTACCTCTGCTGCTCAAGCAGCGGCTGAGTTTGCAGAATATGCAAGCCTAGCTGCCCGAGCTGTTGTTGAACTTTAAATGCAATATTGTGTTGATGGTGGTGGTTCATGCCATTTAGGTTTCAAGGATGAAAGGTTGGAACATGGGCAATCATTTCCTAGAGATGGTAATGGTAATTCTTCTGTTGGCAGGCGAAATTGGAACATGAAATTTAAGGATGCTACCTCTGCTGCTCAAGCAGCGGCTGAATTTGCATAACATTCAAGCCTAGCTGCCAGAGTTGTTGTAGAACTTTCAAGGCAATATTGAGTTGATGATGCTGGTTCATGCCACTTAGGTTTTAAGGATAAAAGGTTTGAACATGGGCAATCATTTCCTAAAGATGTAAATTGTAATTTTTCTATTTGCAGGCGGAATTGGAGCATAAAATTTATGAATGTTACCTCTGCTGCTCAAGCAGCGGCTGAAGTTGCAGAACATGCAAGCTTAGCTGCCAGAGCTGTTGTAGAACTTTCAAGGCAATATTTTGTTGATGATGCTGGTTCATGCCACTTAGGTTTCAAGGATGAAAGGTTGGAACATGGGCAATCATTTCCTAGAGATGGTAATGGTAATTTTTCTGTTGGCAGGCAGAATTGGAACATGAAATTTAAGGATGCTACCTCTGCTGCTCAAGCAACGGCTGAGTTTGCAGAACATGCAAGCCTAACTGCCAGAGCTGTTGTAGAACTTTCAAGGCAATATTGTGTTGATGATAGTGGTTCATGCCACTTAGTATTCAAGGATGAAAGGTTGGAACATTGGCAATCATTTCCTGGAGATGGTAATGGTAATTTTTCTGTTGGCAGGCAGAATTGGAACATGAAATTTAAGAATGCTACCTCTACTGCTCAAGCAGTGGCTGAGTTTGCAGAACATGCAAGCCTAGCTACCAGAGCTGTTGTAGAACTTTAAAGGCAATATTGTGTTGATGATGGTGGTTCATGCCACTTAGGTTTCAAGTATGAAAGGTTGGAATATGGGCAATCATTTCCTGGAGATGGTAATGGTAATTTTTCTGTTGGCAGGCAGAATTGGAACATGAAATTTATGGATGCTACCTCTGCTGCTCAAGCAGCGGCTGAGTTTGCAGAATATGCAAGCGTAGCTGCCAGAGCTGTTGTAGAACTTTAAAGGCAATATTGTGTTGATGGTGGTGGTTCATGCCACTTAGGTTTCAATGATGAAAGGTTGGAACAAGGGCAATCATTTCCTTGAGAAGGTAATGGTAATTTTTCTGTTGGCAGGTAGAATTGGAACATGAAATTTAGGGATGCTACCTCTGCTGCTCAAGCAGCGACTGAGTTTGCAGAACATGCAAGCCTAGATGCCAGAGCTGTTGTAGAACTTTCAAGGCAGTATTTTGTTGATGATGGTGGTTCATGCCACTTAGGTTTCAAGGATGAAAGTTTGGAACATGGGCAATCATTTCCTGGAGATGGTAATGGTAATTTTTCTATTGGCAGGCAGAATTGGAACATGAAATTTATGGATGCTACCTCTGCTGCTCAAGCAGCGGCTGAGTTTGCAGAACATGCAAGCCTAGATGCCAGAGTTGTTGTAGAACTTTCAAGGCAGTATTTTGTTGATGATGGTGGTTCATGCCACTTAGGTTTCAAGGATGAAAGGTTGGAACATGGGCAATCATTTCCTGGAGATGGTAATGGTAATTTTTCTGTTGGCAGGCAGAATTGGAACATGAAATTTATGGATGCTACCTCTGCTGCTCAAGCAGCGGCTGAGTTTGCAGAATATGCAAGCCTAGCTGCCAGAGCTGTTGTAGAACTTTAAAGGCAATATTGTGTTGATGATGGTGGTTCATGCCACTTAGGTTTCAAGGATGAAAGGTTGGAACATGGGCAATCATTTCCTAGAGATGGTAATGGTAATTTTTCTATTGGCAGGCGAAATTGGAACATGAAATTTAAGAATGCTACCTCTGCTGCTCAAGCAGCGGCTGAGATTGCAGAACATGCAAGCTTAGCTGCCAGAGCTGTTGTAGAACTTTCAAGGCAATATTGTGTTGATGATGGTGGTTCATGCCACTTAGGTTTCAAGGATAAAAGGTTGGAACATGGGCAATCATTTCCTTTAGAAGGTAATGGTAATTTTTCTGTTGGCAGGCAGAATTGGAACGTGAAATTTAGGGATGGTACCTCTGCTGCTTAAGCAGCGGCTGATTTTGCATTACATTCAAGCCTAGCTGCCAGAGTTGTTGTAGAACTTTCAAGGCAATATTGAGTTGATGATGGTGGTTCATGCCACTTAGGTTTCAAGGATGAAAGGTTGGAACATGGGCAATCATTTCCTAGAGATGGTAATGGTAATTTTTCTGTTGGCAGGCAGAATTGGAACATGAAATTTAAGGATGCTACCTCTGCTGCTCAAGCAGCGGCTGAGTTTGCAGAATATGCAAGCCTAGATGCCAGAGCTGTTGTAGAACTTTCAAGGCAATATTGTGTTGATGATGGTGGTTCATGCCACTTAGGTTTCAAGGATGAAAGGTGGGAACATGTAATTATTCTGTTGTCAGGCAGAATTGGAACATGAAATTTATGGATGCTACCTCTGCTGCTCATGCAGCGGCTGAGTTTGCAGAATATACAAGCCTAGCTGCCAGAGCTGTTGTAGAACTTTCAAGGCTATATTGTGTTGATGATGGTGGTTCATGCCACTTAGTTTTCAAGGATGAAAGGTTGGAACATGGACAATCATTTCCTGGATATGGTAATGGTAATTTTTCTGTTGGCAGGCAGAATTGGAACATGAAATTTATGGATGCTACCTCTGCTACACAAGCAGCGGCTGAGTTTGCAGAATATGCAAGCGTAGCTGCCAGAGCTGTTGTAGAACTTTAAAGGCAATATTGTGTTGATGGTGGTGGTTCATGCCACTTAGGTTTCAATGATGAAAGGTTGGAACAAGGGCAATCATTTCCTTGAGAAGGTAATGGTAATTTTTCTGTTGGCAGGTAGAATTGGAACATGAAATTTAGGGATGCTACCTCTACTGCTCAAGCAACGGCTGAGTTTGCAGAACATGCAAGCCTAGATTCCAGAGCTGTTGTAGAACTTTCAAGGCAGTATTTTGTTGATAATGGTGGTTTATGCCACTTAGGTTTCAAGGATGAAAGGTTGGAGTATGGGCAATCATTTCCGGGAGATGGTAATGGTAATTCTTCTATTGGCAGGCAGAATTGGAACATGAAATTTATGGATGCTACCTCTGCTGCTCAAGCAGCGACTGAGTTTGCAGAATATGCAAGCCTAGCTGCCAGAGCTGTTGTAGAACTTTAAAGGCAATATTGTGTTGATGATGGTGTTTCATGCCACTTAGGTTTCAAGGATGAAAGGTTGGAACATGGGCAATCATTTCCTAGAGATGGTAATGGTAATTTTTCTGTTGGCAGGCGAAATTGGAACATGAAATTTAAGGATGCTACCTCTGTTGCTCAAGTAGCGACTGAGTTTGCATAACATGCAAGCCTAGCTGCCAGAGATGTTGTAGAACTTTCAAGGCAATATTGTGTTGATGATGGTGGTTCATGCCACTTAGGTTTCAAGGATGAAAGGTTTGAACATGGGCAATCATTTCCTACAGATGTGAATGGTAATTTTTCTATTTGCAGGCAGAATTGGAGCTTAAAATTTAAGAATGCTACCTCTACTGCTCAAGCAGCGGCTGAGATTGCAGAACATGCAGGCTTAGCTGCCAGAGCTGTTGTAGAATTTTCAAGGCAATATTTTGTTGATGATGGTGGTTCATGCCACTTAGGTGTCAAGGATGAAAGGTTGGAACATGGGCAATCATTTCCTGGAGATGGTAATGATAATTTTTCTGTTGGCAGGCAGAATTAGAACATGAAATTTATGGATGCTACCTCTGCTACTCAAGCAGCGGCTGAGTTTGCAGAATATGCAAGCGTAGCTGCCAGAGCTGTTGTAGAACTTTAAAGGCAATATTGTGTTGATGGTGGTGGTTCATGCCACTTAGGTTTCAATGATGAAAGGTTAGAACAAGGGCAATCATTTCCTTGAGAAGGTAATTGTAATTATTCTGTTGGCAGGTAGAATTGGAACATGAAATTTAGGGATGCTACCTCTGCTGCTCAAGCAACGGCTGAGTTTGCAGAACATGCAAGCCTAGATGCCAGAGCTGTTGTAGAACTTTCAAGGCAGAATTTTGTTGATGATGGTGGTTCATGCCACTTAGGTTTCAAGGATGAAAGGTTGGAACATGAGCAATCATTTCCTGGAGATGGTAATGGTAATTCTTCTGTTGGCAGGCAGAATTGGTACATGAAATTTATGGATGCTACCTCTGCTGCTCAAGCAGTGGCTGAGTTTGCAGAATATGCAAGCCTAGCTGCCAGAGCTGTTGTAGAACTTTAAAGGCAATATTGTGTTGATGATGGTGGTTCATGACACTTAGGTTTCAAGGATGAAAGGTTGGAACATGGGCAATCATTTCCTAGAGATGGTAATGGTAATTTTTCTGTTGGCAGGCAAAATTGGAACATGAAATTTAAGGATGCTACCTCTACTGCTCAAGCAGCGGCTGAATTTGCATAACATTCAAGCCTAGCTGCCAGAGTTGTTGTAGAACTTTCAAGGCAATATTGAGTTGATGATGGTGGTTCATGCCACTTATGTTTCAGGGATGAAAGGTTTGAACATGGGCAATCATTTCCTAGAGATGTAAATGGTAATTTTTCTATTTGCAGGCAGAATTGGAGCATAAAATTTAAGAATGCTACCTCTACTGCTCAAGCAGCGGCTAAGATTGCAGAACATGCAAGCTTAGCTGCCAGAGCTGTTGTAGAACTTTCAAGGCAATATTTTGTTGATGATGGTGGTTCATGCCACTTAGGTTTCAAGGATGAAAGGTTGGAACATGGGCAATCATTTCCTGGAGATGGTAATGGTAATTTTTCTGTTGGCAGGCAGAATTGGAACATGAAATTTATGGATGCTACCTCTGCTGCTCAAGCAGCGGCTGAGTTTGCAGAACATGCAAGCCTAGCTACCAGAGCTGTTGTAGAACTTTAAAGGCAATATTGTGTTGATGATGGTGGTTCATGCCACTTAGGTTTCAAGGATGAAAGGTTGGAACATGGGCAATCATTTCCTGGAGATGGTAATGGTAATTATTCTGTTGGCAGGCAGAATTGGAACATGAAATTTATGGATGCTACCTCTGCTGCTCAAGCAGCGGCTGAGTTTGCAGAATATGCAAGCCTAGCTGCCAGAGCTGTTGTAGAACTTTCAAGTAATTAGTGTGTTGATGATGGTGGTTCATGCCACTTAGTTTTCAAGGATGAAAGGTTGGAACATGGTCAATCATTTCCTGGAGATGGTAATGGTAATTTTTCTGTTGGAAGACATAATATGAAAAATGAAATTTAAGGATGCTACCTCTGCTGCTCAAGCAGTGGCTGAGTTTGCAGAACATGCAAGCCTAGCTGCCAGAGCTATTGTAGAACTTTAAAGGCAATATTGTGTTGATGATGGTGGTTCATGCCACTTAGGTTTCAAGGATGAAAGGTTGGAACATGGGCAATCATTTCCTGGAGATGGTAATGGTAATTATTCTGTTGGCACGCAGAATTGGAACATGAAATTTATGGATGCTACCTCTGCTGCTCAAGCAGCGGCTGAGTTTGCAGAGCATGCAAGCCTAGCTGCAATAGCTGTTGTAGAACTTTAAAGGCAATATTGTGTTGATGATGGTGGTTCATGCCACTTAGGTTTCAAGGATGAAAGGTTGGAACATGGGCAATCATTTCCTAGAGATGGTAATGGTAATTTTTCTGTTGGCAGGCGAAATTGGAACATGAAATTTAAGGATGCTACCTCTACTACTCAAGCAGCGACTAAGTTTGCAGAACATGCAAGCCTAGATGCCAGAGCTGTTGTAGAACTTTCAAGGCAATATTGTGATGATGATGGTGGTTCATCCCACTTAGGTTTCAAGGATGAAAGGTTGGAACATGGGCAATCATTTCCTGGAGATGATAATGGTAATTTTTCTGTTGGCAGGCAGAATTGGAACATGAAATTTATGGATGCTACCTCTGCTACTCAAGCAGCGGCTGAGTTTGCAGAACATTCAAGCCTAGCTGCCAGAGCTGTTGTAGAACTTTCAAGGCAATAGTGTGTTGATGATGGTGGTTCATGCCACTTAGGTTTCAAGGATGAAACTTTGGAACATGGGCAATCATTTCCTAGAGATGTTAATGGTAATTTTTCTGTTGGCAGGCAGAATTGGAACATGAAATTTAAGGATGCTACCTCTGCTGCTCAAGCAGCGGCTGAGTTTGCAGAACATGCAAGCCTAGCTGCCAGAGCTGTTGTAGAACTTTCAAGGCAATATTTTGTTGATGATGGTGGTTCATGCCACTTAGGTTTCAAGGATGAAAGGTTTGAACATGGGCAATCATTTCCTAGAGATGGTAATGGTAATTTTTCTGTTGGCAGGCAAAATTGGAACATGAAATTTAAGGATGCTACCTTCTGCTGCTCAAGCAGCGGCTGAGTTTGCATTACATTCAAGCCTAGCTGCCAGAGTTGTTGTAGAACTTTCAAGGCAATATTGAGTTGATGATGGTGGTTCATGCCACTTAGGTTTCAAGGATGAAAGGTTGGAATATGGGCAATCATTTCCTAGAGATGGTAATGGTAATGTTTCTTTTGGCAGGCAGAATTGGAACATTAATTTATGGATGCTACCTCTGCTGCTCAAGCAGCGGCTGAGTTTGCAGAATATGCAAGCCTAGCTGCCAGAGCTGTTGTAGAACTTTCAAGGCAATATTGTGTTGATGATGGTGGTTCATGCCACTTAGGTTTCAAGGATGAAAGGTTGGAACATGGGCAATCATTTCCTGGAGATGGTAATGGTAATTTTTCTGTTGGCAGGCGAAATTGGAACATGAAATTTAAGGATGCTACCTCTGCTGCTCAAGCAGCGGCTGAGTTTGCATAACATTCAAGCCTAGCTGCCAGAGTTGTTGTAGAACTTTCAAGGCAATATTGAGTTGATGATGGTGGTTCATGCCACTTAGGTTTCAAGGATGAAAGGTTGGAACATGGGCAATCATTTCCTAGAGATGGTAATGGTAATTTTTCTGTTGGCAGGCGAAATTGGAACATGAAATTTAAGGATGCTACCTCTGCTGCTCAAGCAGCGGCTGAGTTTGCAGAACATGCAAGCTTAGCTGCCAGAGTTGTTGTAGAACTTTCAAGGCAATATTGTGTTGATGATGGTGGTTCATGCCACTTAGGTTTCAAGGATGAAAGGTTGGAACATGGGCAATCATTTCCTAGAGATGGTAATGGTAATTTTTCTGTTGGCAGGCGAAATTGGAACATGAAATTTAAGGATGCTACCTCTGCTGCTCAAGCAGCGGCTGAATTTGCATAACAGTCAAGCCTAGCTGCCAGAGTTGTTGTAGAACTTTCAAGGCAATATTGAGTTGATGATGGTGGTTCATGCCACTTAGGTTTCAAGGATGAAAGGTTTGAATATGGGCAATCATTTCCTAGAGATGTGAATGTTAATTTTTCTATTTGCAGGCAGAATTGGAGCATAAAATTTAAGAATGCTACCTCTGCTGCTCAAGCAGCGGCTGAGTTTGCAGAATATGCAAGCCTAGATGCCAGAGCTGTTGTAGAACTTTCAAGGCAATATTGTGATGATGATGGTGGTTCATGCCACTTAGGTTTCAAGGATGAAAGGTTGGAACATGGGCAATCATTTCCTAGAGATGGTAATGGTAATTTTTCTGTTGGCAGGCGAAATTGGAACATGAAATTTAAGGATGCCACCTCTGCTGCTCAAGCAGCGGCTGAATTTTCATAACATTCAAGCCTAGCTGCCAGAGTTGTTGTAGAACTTTCAAGGCAATATTGAGTTGATGATGGTGGTTCATGCCACTTAGGTTTCAAGGATGAAAGGTTTGAACATGGGCAATCATTTCCTAGAGATGTGAATGGTAATTTTTCTATTTGCAGGCAGAATTGGAGCATAAGATTTAAGAATGCTACCTCTACTGCTCAAGCAGCGGCTGAGATTGCAGAACATGCAAGCTTAGCTGCCAGAGCTGTTGTAGAACTTTCAAGGCAATATTTTGTTGATGATGGTGGTTCATGCCACTTAGGTTTCAAGGATGAAAGGTTGGAACATGGGCAATCATTTCCTGGAGATGGTAATGGTAATTTTTCCGTTGGCAGGCAAAATTGGAACATGAAATTTATGGATGCTACCTCTGCTGCTCAAGCAGCGGCTGAGTTTGCAGAATATGCAAGCCTAGATGCCAGAGCTGTTGTAGAACTTTCAAGGCAATGTTTTTTTGATGATGGTGGTTCATGCCACTTAGGTTTCAAGGATGAAAGGTTGGAACATGGGCAATCATTTCCTGGAGATATGAATGGTAATTTTTCTGTTTGCGGGCAGAATTTGAACACGAAATTTAAGGATGCTACCTCTACTACTCAAGCAGCGGCTGAGTTTGCAGAACATGCAAGCCTAGCTACCAGAGCTATTGTAGAACTTTAAAGGCAATATTGTGTTGATGATGGTGGTTCATGCCACTTAGGTTTCAAGGATGAAAGGTTGGAACATGGGCAATCATTTCCTGGAGATGGTAATGGTAATTATTCTGTTGGCACGCATAATTGGAACATGAAATTTATAGATGCTACCTCTGCTGCTCAAGCAGCGGCTGAGTTTGCAGAATATGCAAGCCTAGCTGCCAGAGCTGTTGTAGAACTTTCAAGGCAATATTGTGCTGATGATGGTGGTTCATGCCACTTAGGTTTCAAGGATGAAAGGTTGGAACATGGGCAATCATTTCCTGGAGATGGTAATGGTAATTTTTCTGTTGGCAGGCAGAATTGGAAAATGAAATTTATGGATGCTACCTCTGCTGCTCAAGCAGCGGCTGAGTTTGCAGAATATGCAAGCTTAGCTGCCAGAGCTGTTGTAGAACTTTCAAGGCAATATTTTGTTGATGAGGGAGGTTCATGCCACTTAGGTTTTAAGGATGAAAGGTTGGAACATGGGCAATCATTTCCTGGAGATGGTAATGGTAATTTTTCTGTTGGCAGGCAGAATTGGAACATGAAATTTATGGATGCTACATCTGCTGCTCAAGCAGCGGCTGAGTTTGCAGAATATGCAAGCCTAGATTCCAGAGCTGTTGTAGAACTTTCAAGGCAATATTTTTTTGATGATGGTGGTTCATGCCACTTAGGTTTCAAGGATGAAAGGTTGGAACATGGGCAATCATTTCCTGGAGATATGAATGGTAATTTTTCTGTTTGCGGGCAGAATTGGAACATGAAATTTAAGGATGCTACCTCTGCTGCTCAAGCAGCGGCTGAGTTTGCAGAACATGCAAGCCTAGCTACCAGAGCTGTTGTAGAACTTTAAAGGCAATATTGTGTTGATGATGGTGGTTCATGCCACTTAGGTTTCAAGGATGAAAGGTTGGAACATGGGCAATCATTTCCTGGAGATGGTAATGGTAATTTTTCTGTTGGCAGGCAGAATTGGAACATGAAATTTATGGATGCTACCTCTGCTGCTCAAGCAGTGGCTGAGTTTGCAGAATATGCAAGCCTAGATGCCAGAGCTGTTGTAGAACTTTCAAGGCAATATTGTGTTGATGATGGTGGTTCATGCCACTTAGGTTTCAAGGATGAAAGGTTGGAACATGGGCAATCATTTTCTGGAGATGGTAATGGTAATTTTTCTGTTGGCAGGCAGAATTGGAACATGAAATTTATGGATGCTACCTCTGCTACTCAAGCAGCGGCTGAGTTTGCAGAATATGCAAGCCTAGCTGCCAGAGCTGTTGTAGAACTTTAAAGGCAATATTGTGTTGATGGTGGTGGTTCATGCCACTTAGGTTTCAATGATGAATGGTTGGAACATGGTCAATCATTTCCTTGAGATGGTAATGGTAATTTTTCTGTTGGCAGGCGAAATTGGAACATGAAATTTAAGGATGCTACCTCTGCTGCTCAAGCAGCGGCTGAGTTTGCATAACATTCAAGCCTAGCTGCCAGAGTTGTTGTAGAACTTTCAAGGCAATATTGAGTTGATGATGGTGGTTCATGCCACTTAGGTTTCAAGGATGAAAGGTTTGAACATGGGCAATCATTTCCTAGAGATGTTAATGGCAATTTGTCTGTTGGCAGGCAGAATTGGAACATGAAATTTATGGATGCTACCTCTGCTGCTCAAGCAGCGGCTGAGTTTGCAGAATATGCAAGCCTAGATGCCAGAGCTGTTGTAGAACTTTCAAGGCAATGTTTTTTTGATGATGGTGGTTCATGCCACTTAGGTTTCAAGGATGAAAGGTTGGAACATGGGCAATCATTTCCTGGAGATATGAATGGTAATTTTTCTGTTTACGGACAGAATTTGAACACGAAATTTAAGGATGCTACCTCTACTACTCAAGCAGCGGCTGAGTTTGCAGAACATGCAAGCTTAGCTGCCAGAGCTGTTGTAGAACTTTCAAGGCAATATTTTGTTGATGATGGTGGTTCATGCCACTTAGGTTTCAAGGATGAAAGGTTTGAACATGGGCAATCATTTCCTAGAGATGGTAATGGTAATTTTTCTATTGGCAGGCGAAATTGGAACATGAAATTTAAGGATGCTACCTCTGCTGCTCAAGCAGCGGCTGAATTTGCATAACAGTCAAGCCTAGCTGCCAGAGTTGTTGTAGAACTTTCAAGGCAATATTGAGTTGATGTTGGTGGTTCATGCCACTTAGGTTTCAAGGATGAAAGTTTTGAACATGGGCAATAATTTCCTAGAGATGTGAATGGTAATTTTTCTATTTGCAGGCAGAATTGGAGCATAAAATTTAAGAATGCTACCTTTGCTGATCAAGCAGCCGCTGAGTTTGCAGAATATGCAAGCCTAGATGCCAGAGCTATTGTAGAACTTTCAAGGCAATATTGTGATGATGATGGTGGTTCATCCCACTTAGGTTTCAAGGATGAAAGGTTGGAACATGGGCAATCATTTCCTGGAGATGATAATGGTAATTTTTCTGTTGGCAGGCAGAATTGGAACATGAAACTTAAGGATGCTACCTCTGCTGCTCAAGCAGCGGCTGAGTTTGCAGAATATGCAAGCCTAGCTGCCAGAGCTGTTGTAGAACTTTAGAGGCAATATTATGTTGATAGTGGTGGTTCATGCCACTTAGGTTTCAAGGATGAAAAGTTGGAACAAGGGCAATTATTTCCTTGAGAAGGTAATGGTAATTTTTCTGTTGGCAGGCAGAATTGGAATAGGAAATTTGGGGATGCTACCTCTACTGCTCAAGCAGCGGCTGAGTTTGTAGAACATGCAAGCCCTGCTACCAGAGCTGTTGTAGTACTTTCAGGGCAATATTGTGTTGATGATGGTGGTTCATGCCACTTAGGTTTCAAGGATGAAAGGATTGAACATGGGCAATCATTTCCTAGAGATGGTATTGGTAATTTTTCTGTTGGCAGGCGAAATTGGAACATAAAATTTAAGGATGCTACCTCTGCTGCTTAAGCAGCGGCTGAATTTGCATAACATTCAAGCCTAGCTGCCAGAGTTGTTGTAGAACTTTCAAGGCAATATTGAGTTGATGATGGTGGTTCATGCCACTTAGGTTTCAAGGATGAAAGGTTTGAACATGGGCAATCATTTCCTAGAGATGTTAATGGTAATTTTTCTGTTGGCAGGCAGAATTGGAATATGAAATTTAAGAATGCTACCTCTGCTGCTCAAGCAGCGGCTGAGTTTGCAGAACATGCAAGCTTAGCTGCCAGAGCTGTTGTAGAACTTTCAAGGCAATATTTTTTTGATGATGGTGGTTCATGCCACTTAGGTTTCAAGGATGAAAGGTTTGAACATGGGCAATCATTTCCTAGAGATAGTAATGGTAATTTTTCTGTTGGCAGGCAGAATTGGAACATGAAATTTAAGGATGCTACCTCTGCTGCTCAAGCAGCGGCTGAGTTTGTAGAACATGCAAGCCCAGCTGCCAGAGTTGTTGTAGAACTTTCAAGGCAATATTGTGTTGATGATGGTTGTTCATGCCACTTAGGTTTCAAGGATGAAAGGTTGGAACATAGGCAATCATTTCCTGGAGATGGTAATGGTAATTTTTCTGTTGGCAGGCGAAATTGGAACATGAAATTTAAGGATGCTACCTCTGCTGCTCAAGCAGCGGCTGAATTTGCATAACATTCAAGCCTAGCTGCCAGAGTTATTATAGAACTTTCAAGGCAATATTGAGTTGATGATGGTGGTTCATGCCACTTAGGTTTCAAGGATGAAAGGTTTGAACATGGGCAATCATTTCTGGGAGATGGTAATGGTAATTTTTCTATTGGCAGGCAGAATTGGAACATGAAATTTATGGATGCTACCTATGCTGCTCAAGCAGCGGCTGAGTTTGAAAAATATGCAAGCCTAGATGCTAGAGCTATTGTAGAACTTTCAAGGCAATATTGAGTTGATGATGGTGGTTCATGCCACTTAGGTTTCAAGGATGAAAGGTTTGAACATGGGCAATCATTTCCTAGAGATGTTAATGGTAATTTTTCTGTTGGCAGGCAGAATTGGAACATGAAATTTAAGAATGCTACCTCTGCTGCTCAAGCAGCGGCTGAGTTTGCAGAACATGCAAGCTTAGCTGCCAGAGCTGTTGTAGAACTTTCAAGGCAATATTGAGTTGATGATGGTGGTTCATGCCACTTAGGTTTCAAGGATGAAAGGTTTGAACATGGGCAATCATTTCCTAGAGATGTTAATGGTAATATTTCTGTTGGCAGGCAGAATTGGAACATGAAATTTAAGAATGCTACCTCTGCTGCTCAAGCAGCGGCTGAGTTTGCAGAACATGCAAGCTTAGCTGCCAGAGCTGTTGTAGAACTTTCAAGGCAATATTTTTTTGATAATGGTGGTTCATGCCACTTAGGTTTCAAGGATGAAAGGTTTGAACATGGGCAATCATTTCCTAGAGATAGTAATGGTAATTTTTCTGTTGGCAGGCAGAATTGGAACATGAAATTTAAGGATGCTACCTCTGCTGCTCAAGCAGCGGCTGAGTTTGTAGAACATGCAAGCCCAGCTGCCAGAGTTGTTGTAGAACTTTCAAGGCAATATTGTGTTGATGATGGTTGTTCATGCCACTTAGGTTTCAAGGATGAAAGGTTGGAACATAGGCAATCATTTCCTAGAGATGGTAATGGTAATTTTTCTGTTGGCAGGCGAAATTGGAACATGAAATTTAAGGATGCTACCTCTGCTGCTCAAGCAGCGGCTGAATTTGCATAACATTCAAGCCCAGCTGCTAGAGTTATTGTAGAACTTTCAAGGCAATATTGAGTTGATGATGGTGGTTCATGCCACATAGGTTTCAAGGATGAAAGGTTTGAACATGGGCAATCATTTCTGGGAGATGGTAATGGTAATTTTTCTATTGGCAGGCAGAATTGGAACATGAAATTTATGGATGCTACCTATGCTGCTCAAGCAGCGGCTGAGTTTGCAGAATATGCAAGCCTAGATGCTAGAGCTGTTGTAGAACTTTCAAGGCAATATTGTGATGATGATGGTGGTTCATGCCACTTAGGTTTCAAGGATGAAAGGTTGGAATATGGGCAATCATTTCCTGGAGATGGTAATGGTAATTTTTCTGTTGGCAGGCAGAATTAGAACATGAAATTTATGGATGCTACCTCTGCTACTCAAGCAGCGGCTGAATTTGCATAACATTCAAGCCTAGCTGCCAGAGTTATTGTAGAACTTTCAAGGCAATATTGAGTTGATGGTGGTGGTTCATGCCACTTAGGTTTCAAGGATGAATGGTTTGAACATGGGCAATCATTTCTCGGAGATGGTAATGGTAATTTTTCTATTGGCAGGCAGAATTGGAACATGAAATTTATGGATGCTACCTATGCTGCTCAAGCAGCGGCTGAGTTTGCAGAATATGCAAGCCTAGATGCTAGAGCTGTTGTAGAACTTTCAAGGCAATATTGTGATGATGATGGTGGTTCATGCCACTTAGGTTTCAAGGATGAAAGGTTGGAATATGGGCAATCATTTCCTGGAGATGGTAATGGTAATTTTTCTGTTGGCAGGCAAAATTGGAACATGAAATTTATGGATGCTACATCTGCTGCTCAAGCGGCGGCTGAGTTTGCAGAATATGCAAGCCTAGATGCCAGAGCTGTTGTAGAACTTTCAAGGCAATATTGTGATGATGATAGTGGTTCATGGCACTTATGTTTCAAGGATTAAAGGTTGGAACATGGGCAATCATTTCCTGGAGATAGTAATGGTAATTTTTCTGTTGGCAGGCAGAATTGGAACATGAAATTTATGGATGCTACCTCTGCTGCTCAAGCAGCGGCTAAGTTTGCAGAACATGCAAGCCTAGCTGCCAGAGGTGTTGTAGAACTTTAGAGGCAATATTGTGATGATGGTGGTGGTTCATGCCACTTAGGTTTCAAGGATGAAAGGTTGGAACAAGGGAAATTATTTCCTTGAGAAGTAATGGTAATTTTTCTGTTGGCAGGCAGAATTGGAACATGAAATTTAGGGATGCTACCTCTGCTGCTCAAGCAGCGACTGAGTTTGCAGAACATGCAAGCCTAGCTGCCATAGCTGTTGTAGAACTTTAAAGGCAATATTGTGTTGATGATGGTGATTCATGCCACTTAGGTTTCAAAGATGAAAGGTTGGAACATGGGCAATCATTTCCTAGAGATGGTAATGCTAATTTTTCTGTTGGCAGGCGAAATTGGAACATGAAATTTAAGGATGCTACCTCTGCTACTCAAGCAGCGGCTGAGTTTGCATAACATTCAAGCCTAGCTGCCAGAGCTGTTGTAGAACTTTCAAGGCAATATTTTGTTGATGATGGTGGTTCATGCCACTTAGGTTTCAAGGATAAAAGGTTGGAACATAGGCAATCATTTCCTAGAGATGGTAATGGTAGTTTTTCTGTTGGCAGGCAAAATTGGAACATGAAATTTAAGGATGCTACCTCTACTGCTCAAGCAGCGGCGGAATTTGCATAACATTCAAGCCTAGCTGCCAGAGTTATTGTAGAACTTTCAAGGCAATATTGAGTTGATGATGGTGGTTCATGCCACTTAGGTTTCAAGGATGAAAGGTTTGAACATGGGCAATCATTTCTTGGAGATGGTAATGGTAATTTTTCTATTGGCAGGCAGAATTGGAACATGAAATTTATGTATGCTACCTATGCTGCTCAAGCAGCGGCTGAGTTTGCAGAATATGCAAGCCTAGATGCTAGAGCTGTTGTAGAACTTTCAAGGCAATATTGTGATGATGATGGTGGTTCATGCCACTTAGGTTTCAAGGATGAAAGGTTGGAATATGGGCAATCATTTCCTGGAGATGGTAATGGTAATTTTTCTGTTGGCAGGCAGAATTGGAACATGAAATTTATGGATGCTACCTCTGCTGCTCAAGCAACGGCTGAGTTTGCAGAATATGCAAGCCTAGATGCCAGAGCTGTTGTATAACTTTCAAGGCAATATTATGATGATGATGGTGGTTCATGCCACATAGGTTTCAAGGATGAAAGGTTGAAACATGGGCAATCATTTCCTGGAGATGGTAATGGTAATTTTTCTGTTGGCAGGCAGAATTGGAACATGAAATTTATGGATGCTACCTCTGCTGCTCAAGCAGCGGCTGAGTTTGCAGAACATGCAAGCCTAGCTGCCAGAGGTGTTGTAGAACTTTAGAGGGAATATTGGGTTGATGGTGGTGGTTCATGCCACTTAGGTTTCAAGGATGAAAGGTTGGAACAAGGGCAATTATTTCCTTGAGAAGGTAATGGTAATTTTTCTGTTGGCAGGCAGAATTGGAACATGAAATTTAGGGATGCTACCTCTGCTGCTCAAGCAGTGACTGAGTTTGCAGAACATGCAATCCTAGCTGCCATAGCTGTTGTAGAACTTTAAAGGCAATATTGTGTTGATGATGGTGGTTCATGCCACTTAGGTTTCAAAGATGAAAGGTTGGAACATGGGCAATCATTTCCTAGAGATGGTAATGGTAATTTTTTTGTTGGCAGGCGAAATTGGAACATGAAATTTAAGGATGCTACCTCTGCTGCTCAAGCAGCGGCTGAGTTTGCATAACATTCAAGCCTAGCTGCCAGAGCTGTTGTAGAACTTTCAAGGCAATATTTTGTTGATGATGGTGGTTCATGCCACTTAGGTTTCATGGATGAAAGGTTAGAACATGGGCAATCATTTCCTAGAGATGGTAATGGTAATTTTTCTGTTGGCAGGCAGAATTGGAATATGAAATTTAAGGATGCTACCTCTGCTGCTCAAGCAGCGGCTGAGTTTGTAGAACATGCAAGCCCAGCTGCCAGAGCTATTGTAGAACTTTCAAGGCAATATTGTGTTGATGATGGTGGTTCATGCCACTTAGGTTTCAAGGATTAAAGGCTGGGACATGGGCAATCATTTCCTGGAGATGGTAATGGTAATTTTTCTGTTGGTAGGCATAATTGGAACATGAAATTTAAGGATGCTACCTCTGCTGCTCAAGCAGCGGCTGACTTTGCAGAGCATGCAAGCCTAGGTGCCAGAGCTGTTGTAGAACTTTCAAGGCAATATTTTGTTGATGATGGTGGTTCATGCCACTTATGTTTCAAGGATGAAAGGTTGGAACATGGGCAATCATTTCCTAGAGATGGTAATGGTAATTTTTCTGTTGGCAGGCAAAATTGGAACATGAAATTTAAGGATGCTACCTATGCTGCTCAAGCAGCGGCTGAGTTTGAAGAACATGCAAGCCCAGCTGCCAAAGCTATTGTAGAACTTTCAAGGCAATATTGTGTTGATGATGGTGGTTCATGCCACTTAGGTTTCAAGGATGAAAGGTTGGAACATGGGCAATCATTTCCTAGAGATGGTAATGGTAATTTTTCTATTGGCAGGCAGAATTGGAACATGAAATTTAAGGATGCTACCTCTGCTGCTCAAGCAGCGGCTGAGTTTACAGAACATGCAAGTCTAACTGCCAGAGCTGTGGTAGAACTTTCAAGGCAATATTGAGTTGATGATGGTGGTTCATGCCACTTAGGTTTCAAGGATGAAAGGTTTGAACATGGGCAATCATTTCCTAGAGATGTTAATGGTAATTTTTCTGTTGGCAGGCAGAATTGGAACATGAAATTTAAGAATGCTACCTCTGCTGCTCAAGCAGCGGCTGAGTTTGCAGAACATGCAAGCTTAGCTACCAGAGCTGTTGTAGAACTTTCAAGGCAATATTTTGTTGATGATGGTGGTTCATGCCACTTAGGTTTCAAGGATGAAAGGTTTGAACATGGGTAATCATTTCCTAGAGAAGGTAATGGTAATTTTTCTGTTGGCAGGTAGAATTGGAACATGAAATGTAAGGATGCTACCTCTGCTACTCAAGCAGCGGCTGAGTTTATAGAACATGCAAGCCCTGCTGCCAGAGTTGTTGTAGAACTTTCAAGGCAATATTGTGTTGATGATGGTTGTTCATGCCACTTAGGTTTCAAGGATGGAAGGTTGGAACATGGGCAATCATTTCCTAGAGATGGTAATGGTAATTTTTCTGTTGGCAGGCGAAATTGGAACATGAAATTTAAGGATGCTACCTCTGCTGGTCAAGCAGCGGCTGAATTTGCAGAACATGCAAGCCTAGCTGCCAGAGCTGTTGTAGAACTTTCAAGGCAATATTGTGTTGATGATGGTGGTTCATGCCACTTAGGTTTCAAGGATGAAAGGTTGGAACATGGGCAATCATTTCCTGGAGATGGTAATGGTAATTTTTCTGTTGGCAGGCAGAATTGGAACATGAAATTTAAGGATGCTACCTCTGCTGCTCAAGCAGCGGCTGAGTTTGCAGAACATGCAAGCCTAGCTGCCAGAGCTGTTGTAGAACTTTCAAGGCAATATTGTGTTGATGATGGTGGTTCATGCCACTTAGGTTTCAAGGATGAAAGGTTGGAACATGGGCAATCATTTCCTGGAGATGGTAATGGTAATTTTTCTGTTGGCAGGCAGAATTGGAACATGAAATTTATGGATGCTACCTCTGCTGCTCAAGCAGCGGCTGAGTTTGCAGAATATGCAAGCCTAGATGCCAGAGCTGTTGTAGAACTTTCAAGGCAATATTGTGATGATGATGGTGGTTCATGCCACTTAGGTTTCAAGGATGAAAGGTTGGAACATGGGCAATCATTTCCTGGAGATGGTATTGGTAATTTTTCTATTGGCAGGCAGAATTGGAACATGAAATTTATGGATGCTACCTCTGCTGCTCAAGCAGCAGCTGAGATTGCAGAACATGCAAGCCTAGCTGCCAGCGGTGTTGTAGAACTTTAGAGGCAATATTGTGTTGATGGTGGTGGTTCATGCCACTTAGGTTTCAAGGATGAAAGGTTGGAACAAGGGAAATTATTTCCTTGAGAAGGTAATGGTAATTTTTCTATTGGCAGGCAGAATTGGAACATGAAATTTAGGGATGCTACCTCTGCTGCTCAAGCAGCGACTGAGTTTGCAGAACATGCAAGCCTAGCTGCCATAGCTGTTGTAGAACTTTAAAGGCAATATTGTGTAGATGATGGTGGTTCATGCCACTTAGGTTTCAAAGATGAAAGGTTGGAACATGGGTAATCATTTCCTAGAGATGGTAACGGTAATTTTTCTGTTAGCAGGCGAAATTGGAACATGAAATTTAAGGATGCTACCTCTGCTGCTCAAGCAGCGGCTGAGTTTGCATAACATTCAAGCCTAGCTACCAGAGCTGTTGTAGAACTTTCAAGGCAATATTTATTTGATGATGGTGGTTCATGCCACTTAGGTTTCAAGGATGAAAGGTTGGAACATGGGAAATCATTTCCTAGAGATGGTAATGGTAATTTTTCTGTTGGCAGGCAGAATTGGAACATGAAATTTAAGGATGCTACCTCTGCTGCTCAAGCAGCGGCTGAGATTGCAGAACATGCAAGCTTAGCTGCCAGAGCTGTTGTAGAACTTTCAAGGCAATATTTTGTTGATGATGGTGGTTCATGCCACTTAGGTTTCAAGGATGAAAGGTTTGAACATGGGCAATCATTTCTTGGAGATGGTAATGGTAATTTTTCTATTGGCAGGCAGAATTGGAACATGAAATTTATGGATGCTACCTATGCTGCTCAAGCAGCGGCTGAGTTTGCAGAATATGCAAGCCTAGATGCTAGAGCTGTTGTAGAACTTTCAAGGCAATATTGTGATGATGATGGTGGTTCATGCCACTTAGGTTTCAAGGATGAAAGGTTGGAATATGGGCAATCATTTCCTGGAGATGGTAATGGTAATTTTTCTGTTGGCAGGCAGAATTGGAACATGAAATTTATGGATGCTACCTCTGCTGCTCAAGCAACGGCTGAGTTTGCAGAATATGCAAGCCTAGATGCCAGAGCTGTTGTAGAACTTTCAAGGCAATATTGTGTTGATGATGGTGGTTCATGCCACTTAGGTTTCAAGGATGAAAGGTAGGAACATGGGCAATCATTTCCTGGAGATGGTAATGGTAATTTTTCTATTGGCAGGCAGAATTGGAACATGAAATTTATGGATGCTACCTCTGCTGCTCAAGCAGTGGCTGAGTTTGCAGAATATTCAAGCCTAGCTGCCAGAGCTGTTGTAGAACTTTCAAGGCAATATTGTGTTGATGATGGTGGTTCATGCCACTTAGGTTTCAAGGATGAAAGGTTGGAACATTGGCAATCATTTCCTGGAGATGGTAATAGTAATTTTTCTATTGGCAGGCAGAATTGGAACATGAAATTTATGGATGCTACCTCTGCTGCTCAAGCAGCGGCTGAGTTTGCAGAACATGCAAGCCTAGCTGCCAGAGCTGTTGTAGTACTTTCAAGGCAATATTGTGTTGATGATGGTGGTTCATGCCACTTAGATTTCAAGGATGAAAGGTTTGAACATGGGGAATCATTTCCTAGAGATGGTAATGGTAATTTTTCTGTTGGCTGGAGAAATTGGAACATGAAATTTAAGGATGCTACCTCTTCTGCTCAAGCAGCGGCTGAGTTTGCAGAATATGCAAGCCTAGATTCCAGAGCTGTTGTAGAACTTTCAAGGCAATATTGTGTTGATGATGGTGGTTCATGCCACTTAGGTTTCAAGGATGAAAGGTTGGAACATGGGCAATTATTTCCTAGAGATGGTAATGGTAATTTTTCTGTTGGCAGGCAGAATTGGAACATGAAATTTAAGGATGCTACCTCTGCTGCTCAAGCAGCAGCTGAGTTTGTAGAACATGCAAGCCCAGCTACCAGAGCTGTTGTAGAACTTTCAAGGCAATATTTGTGTGGATGATGGTGGTTCATGCCACTTAGGTTTCAAGGATGAATGGTTTGAACATAGGCAATCATTTCCTAGAGATGGTAATGGTAATTTTTCTGTTGGCAAGCGAAATTGGAACATAAAATTTAAGAATGCTACCTCTGCTGCTCAAGCAGCGGCTGAGATTGCAGAACATGCAAGCTTAGCTGCCAGAGCTGTTGTAGAACTTTCAAGGCAATATTTTGTTGATGATGGTGGTTCATGCCACTTAGGTTTCAAGGATGAAAGGTTGGAACATGGGCAATCATTTCCTAGAGATGTGAATGGTAATTTTTCTGTTTGCAGGCAGAATTGGAACATGAAATTTAAGGATGCTACCTCTACTGCTCAAGCAGCGGCTGAGTTTGCAGAACATGCAAGCCCAGCTGCCAGAGCTGTTGTAGAACTTTCAAGGCAATATTGTGTTGATGATGGTGGTTCATGCCACTTAGGTTTCAAGGATGAAAGGTTGGAACATGGGCAATCATTTCCTAGAAATGGTAATGGTAATTTTTCTGTTGGCAGGCGAAATTGGAACATGAAATTTAAGGATGCTACCGCTGCTGCTCAAGCAGCGGCTGAATTTGCACAACATTCAAGCCTAGCTGCCAGAGTTATTGTAGAACTTTCAAGGCAATATTGAGTTGATGATGGTTGTTCATGCCACTTAGGTTTCAAGGATGAAAGGTTTGAACATGGGCAATCATTTCCTGGAGATGGTAATGGTAATTTTTCTATTGGCGGGCAGAATTGGAATATGAAATTTATGGATGCTACCTATGCTGCTCAAGCAGCGGCTGAGTTTGCAGAATATGCAAGCCTAGATGCCAGAGCTGTTGTAGAATGTTCAAGGCAATATTGTGATGATGATGGTGGTTCATGCCACTTAGGTTTCAAGGATGAAAGGTTGGAACATGGGCAATCATTTCCTAGAGATGGTAATGGTAATTTTTCTGTTGGCAGGCAGAATTGGAACATGAAATTTAAGGATGCTACCTCTGCTGCTCAAGCAGCGGCTGAGTTTACAGAACATGCAAGCCTAACTGCCAGAGCTGTGGTAGAACTTTCAAGGCAATATTGTGTTGATGATAGTGGTTCATGCCACTTAGGTTTCAAGGATGAAAGGTTTGAACATGGGCAATCATTTCCTAGAGATGTTAATGGTAATTTTTCTGTTGGCAGGCAGAATTGGAACATGAAATTTAAGAATGCTACCTCTGCTGCTCAAGCAGCGGCTGAATTTGCAGAACATGCAAGCTTAGCTACCAGAGCTGTTGTAGAACTTTCAAGGCAATATTGAGTTGATGATGGTGGTTTATGCCACTTAGGTTTCAAGGATGAATGGTTTGAACATGGGCAATCATTTCCTAGAGATGTTAATGGTAATTTTTCTGTTGGCTGGCAGAATTGGAACATGAAATTTAAGAATGCAACCTCTGCTGCTCAAGCAGCGGCTGAGTTTGCAGAACATGCAAGCTTAGCTACCAGAGCTGTTGTAGATCTTTCAAGGCAATATTTTGCTGAAGATGGTGGTTCATGCCACTTAGGTTTCTAGGATGAAATGTTGGAACATGGGCAGTCATTTCCTAGAGATGGTAATGGTAAATTTTCTGTTGGCAGGCAGAATTGGAACATGAAATTTAAGGATGCTACCTCTGCTGCTCAAGCTGCGTCTGAGTTTGTAGAACATGCAAACCCAGCTACCAGAGCTGTTGTAGAACTTTCAAGGCAATATTGTGTTGATGATGGTGGTTCATGCCACTTAGGTTTCAAGGATGAAAGGTTGGAACATGGGCAATCATTTCCTAGAGATGGTAATGGTAATTTTTTTGTTGGCAGGCGAAATTGGAACATAAAATTTAAGGATGCTACCTCTGCTGCTCAAGCAGCGGCTGAATTTGCATAACATTCTAGCCTAGCTGCCAGAGTTGTTGTAGAACTTTCAAGGCAATATTGAGTTGATGATGGTGGTTCATGCCACTTAGGTTTCAAGGATGAAAGGTTTGAACATGGGCAATCATTTCCTAGAGATGTGAATGGTAATTTTTCTGTTTGCAGGCAGAATTGGAAAATGAAATTTAAGAATGCTACCTCTACTTCTCAAGCAGCGGCTGAGATTGCAGAACATGCAAGCTTAGCAGCCAGAGCTGTTGTAGAACTTTCAAGGCAATATTTTGTTGATGATGGTGGTTCATGCCACTTAGGTTTCAAGGATGAAAGGTTGGAACATGGACAATCATTTCCTAGAGATGGTAATGGTAATTTTTCTGTTGGCAGGCAGAATTGAAACATGAAATTTAAGGATGCTACCTCTGCTGCTCAAGCAGCGGCTGAGTTTGCAGAATATGCAAGCCTAGATGCCAGAGCTGTTGCAGAACTTTCAAGGCAATATTGTGTTGATGATGGTGGTTCATGCCACTTAGGTTTCAAGGATGAAAGGTTTCAACATGGGCAATCATTTCCTGGAGATGGTAATGGTAATTTTTCTGTTGGCAAGCGAAATTGGAACATAAAATTTAAGAATGCTACCTCTGCTGCTCAAGCAGCGGCTGAGATTGCAGAACATGCAAGCTTAGCTGCCAGAGCTGTTGTAGAACTTTCAAGGCAATATTTTGTTGATGATGGTGGTTCATGCCACTTAGGTTTCAAGGATGAAAGGTTGGAACATGGGCAATCATTTCCTAGAGATGTGAATGGTAATTTTTCTGTTTGCAGGCAGAATTGGAACATGAAATTTAAGGATGCTACCTCTACTGCTCAAGCAGCGGCTGAGTTTGCAGAACATGCAAGCCCAGCTGCCAGAGCTATTGTAGAACTTTCAAGGCAATATTGTGTTGATGATGGTGGTTCATGCCACTTAGGTTTCAAGGATGAAAGGTTGGAACATGGGCAATCATTTCCTAGAAATGGTAATGGTAATTTTTCTGTTGGCAGGCGAAATTGGAACAAGAAATTTAAAGATGCTACCTCTGCTGCTCAAGCAGCGGCTGAATTTGCATAACATTCAAGCCTAGCTGCCAGAGTTATTGTAGAACATTCAAGGCAATATTGAGTTGATGATGGTTGTTCATGCCACTTAGGTTTCAAGGATGAAATGTTTGAACATGGGCAATCATTTCCTGGAGATGGTAATGGTAATTTTTCTGTTGGCTGGCCGAATTGGAACATGAAATTTATAGATGCTACCTATGCTGCTCAAGCAGCGGCTGAGTTTGCAGAATATGCAAGCCTAGATGCCAGAGCTGTTGTAGAACTTTCAAGGCAATATTGTGATGATGATGGTGGTTCATGCCACTTAGGTTTCAATGATGAAAGGTTGGAACAAGGGCAATCATTTCCTGGAGATGGTAATGGTAATTTTTTTGTTGGCAGGCAGAATTGGAACATGAAATTTATGGATGCTACCTCTGTTGCTCAAGTAACGGCTGAGTTTCCAGAATATGCAAGCTTAGCTGCTAGAGCTGTTGTAGAACTTTAGAGGCAATATTGTGTTGATGGTGGTGGTTCATACCACTTAGGTTTAGAGGATGAAAGGTTGGAACAAGGGCAATTATTTCCTTGAGAAGGTTATGGTAATTTTTCTGTTGGCAGGCAGAATTGGAACGTGAAATTTAGGGATGCTACCTCTGCTTATCAAGCAGCGACTGGGTTTGCAGAACATGCAAGACTAGCTGCCATAGCTGTTGTAGAACTTTAAAAGCAATATTGAGTTGATGATGTTGGTTCATGCCACTTAGGTTTCAAGGATGAATGGTTTGAACATGGGCAATCATTTCCTAGAGATGTTAATGGTAATTTTTCTGTTGGCTGGCAGAATTGGAACATGAAATTTAAGAATGCTACCTCTATTTCTCAAGCAGCGGCTGAGATTGCAGAACATGCAAGCTTAGCTGCCAGAGCTATTGTAGAACTTTCAAGGCAATATTTTGTTGATGATGGTGGTTCATGCCACTTAGGTTTCAAGGATGAAAGGTTGGAACATGGGCAATCATTTCCTAGAGATGGTAATGGTAATTTTTCTGTTGGCAGGCAGAATTGGAACATGAAATTTAAGGATGCTACCTCTGCTGCTCAAGCAGCAGCTGAGTTTGCAGAACATGAAAGCCTAACTGCCAGAGCTGTTGTAGAACTTTCAAGGCAATAATTTCCTGGAGATGGTAATGGTAATTTTTTTGTTGGCAGGCAGAATTGGAACATGAAATTTATGGATGCTACCTCTGCTGTTCAAGCAGCGGCTGAGTTTATAGAACATGCTAGCCCAGCTACCAGAGCTGTTGTAGAACTTTCAAGGCAATATTGTGTTGATGATGGTGGTTCATGCCACTTAGGTTTCAAGGATGAAAGGTTGGAACATGGGCAATCATTTCCTAGAGATGGTAATGGTAATTTTTCTGTTGGCAGGCGAAATTGGAACATAAAATTTAAGGATGCTACCTCTGCTGCTCAAGCAGCGGCTGAATTTGCATAACATTCTAGCCTAGCTGCCAGAGTTATTATAGAACTTTCAAGGCTATATTGAGTTGATGATGGTGGTTCATGCCACTTAGGTTTCAAGGATGAAAACATGGGCAATCATTTCCTGGGAGATGGTAATGGTAATTTTTCTATTGGTAGGAAGAATTGGAACATGAAATTTAAGAATGCTACCTCTGCTTCTCAAGCAGCGGCTGAGATTGCAGAACATGCAAGCTTAGCTGCCAGAGCTGTTGTAGAACTTTCAAGGCAATATTTTGTTGATGATGGTGGTTCATGCCACTTAGGTTTCAAGGATGAAAGGTTGGAACATGGGCAATCATTTCCTAGAGATGGTAATGGTAATTTTTCTGTTGGCAGGCAGAATTGGAACATGAAATTTAAGGATGCTACCTCTGCTGCTCAAGCAGCGGCTGAGTTTGCAGAATATGCAAGCCTAGATGCCAGAGCTGTTGTAGAACTTTCAAGGCAATATTGTGTTGATGATGGTGGTTCATGCCACTTAGGTTTCAAGGATGAAAGGTAGGAACATGGGCAATCATTTCCTGGAGATGGTAATGGTAATTTTTCTATTGGCAGGCAGAATTGGAACATGAAATTTATGGATGCTACCTCTGCTGCTCAAGCAGCGGCTGAGTTTGCAGAATATTCAAGCCTAGCTGCCAGAGCTGTTGTAGAACTTTCAAGGCAATATTGTGTTGATGATGGTGGTTCATGCCACTTAGGTTTCTAGGATGAAAGGTTGGAAAATTGGCAATCATTTCCTGGAGATGGTAATGGTAATTTTTCTGTTGGCAGGCAGAATTGGAACATGAAATTTATGGATGCTACCTCTGCTCCTCAAGCAGCGGCTGAGTTGGCAGAATATGCAAGCCTAGATGCCAGAGCTGTTGTAGAACTTTCAAGGCAATATTGTGTTGATGATGGTGGTTCATGCCACTTAGGTTTCAAGGATGAAAGGTTGGAACATGGGCAATCATTTCCTGGAGATGGTTATGGTAAATTTTCTGTTGGCAGGTAGAAATGGAACATGAAATTAAAGGATGCTACCTCTGCTGCTCAAGCAGCGGCCGAGTTTGCAGAACATGCAAGCCTAGATGCCAGAGCTGTTGTAGGACTTTCAAGGCAATATTGTGTTGATGATGGTGGTTCATGCCACTTAGGTTTCAAGTATTAAAGGTTGGAACATGGGCAATCATTTCCTGGAGATGGTAATGGTAATTTTTCGATTGGCAGGCAGAATTGGAACATGAAATTTATGGATTCTACCTCTGCTGCTCAAGCAGCGGCTGAGTTTGCAGAATATTCAAGCCTAGATGCCAGAGCTATTGTAGAACTTTCAAGGCAATATTGTGTTGATGATGGTGGTTCATGCCACTTAGGTTTCAAGGAGGAAAGGTAGGAACTTGGGCAATCATTTCCTGGAGATGGTAATGGCAATTTTTCTATTGGCAGGCAGAATTGGAACAAGAAATTTATGGATGCTACCTCTGCTGCTCAAGCAGCGGCTGAGTTTGCAGAATATTCAAGCCTAGCTGCCAGAGCTGTTGTAGAACTTTCAAGGCAATATTGTGTTGATGATAGTGGTTCATGCCACTTAGGTTTCAAGGATGAAAGGTTGGAACATGGGCAATCATTTCCTAGAGATGGTAATGGTAATTTTTCTGTTGGCAGGCAGAATTGGAATATGAAATTTATGGATGCTACCTCTGCTGCTTAAGCATTGGCTGAGTTTGCAGAACATGCAAGCCTAGCTGCCAGAGCTGTTGTAGAACTTTCAAGGCAATATTGTATTGATGATAGTGGTTCATGACACTTAGTTTTCAAGGATGAAAGGTTAGAACATGGGCAATCATTTCCTGGAGATGGTAATGGAAACATTTCTGTTGGCAGGCAGAATTGGAACATGAAATTTAAGGATGCTACCTTTGCTGCTCAAGTAGCGGCTGAGTTTGCAGAATATGCAAGCCTAGATGCCAGAGCTGTTGTAGAACTTTCAAGGCAATATTGTGATGATGATGGTGGTTCATGCCACTTAGGTTTCAAGGATGAAAGGTTGGAACAAGGGCAATCATTTCCTGGAGATGGAAATGGTAATTTTTCTGTTGGTAGGCAGAATTGGAACATGAAATTTGTGGATGCTACCTCTGCTGCTCAAGCAACGGCTGAGTTTGCAGAATATGCAAGCCTAGCTGCCAGAGCTGTTGTAGAACTTTAGAGGCAGTATTGTGTTGATGGTGGTGGTTCATACCACTTAGGTTTCAAGGATGAAAGGTTGGAACAAGGGCAATTATTTCCTTGAGAAGGTTATGGTAATTTTTCTGTTGGCAGGCAGAATTGGAACATGAAATTTAGGGATGCTACCTCTGGTTATCAAGTAGTGACTGAGTTTGCAGAACATGCAAGCCTAGCTGCCATAGCTATTGTAGAACTTTAAAGGCAATATTGAGTTGATGATGGTGGTTCATGCCACTTAGGTTTCAAAGATGAAAGGTTGGAACATGAGCAATCATTTCCTAGAGATGGTAATGGTAATTTTTTTTTGGCAGGCAGAATTGGAACATGAAATTTAAGGATGCTACCTCTGCTGCTCAAGCAGCGGCTGAGTTTGTAGAACATGCAAGCCCAGCTACCAGAGCTGTTGTAGAACTTTCAAGGAAATATTGTGTTGATGATGGTGGTTCATGCCACTTAGGTTTCAAGGATGAAAGGTTGGAACATGGGCAATCATTTCCTAGAGATGGTAATGGTAATTTTTTTGTTGGCAGGCGAAATTGGAACATAAAATTTAAGGATGCTACCTCTGCTGCTCAAGCAGCGGCTGAATTTGCATAACATCCTAGCCGAGCTGCCAGAGTTGTTGTAGAACTTTCAAGGCAATATTGAGTTGATGATGGTGGTTCATGCCACTTAGGTTTCAAGGATGAAAGGTTTGAACATGGGCAATCATTTCCTAGAGATGTGAATGGTAATTTTTTTGTTTGCAGGCAGAATTGGAACATGAAATTTAAGAATGCTACCTCTACTTCTCAAGCAGCGGCTGAGATTGCAGAACATGCAAGCTTAGCTGCCAGAGCTGTTGTAGAACTTTCAAGGCAAGATTTTGTTGATGATGGTGGTTCATGCCACTTAGGTTTCAAGGATGAAAGGTTGGAACATGGGCAATCATTTCCTAGAGATGGTAATGGTAATTTTTCTGTGGGCAGGCAGAATTGGAACATGAAATTTAAGGATGCTACCTCTGCTGCTCAAGCAGCGGCTGAGTTTACAGAACATGCAAGCCTAACTGCCAGAGCTGTGGTAGAACTTTCAAGGCAATATTGTGTTGATGATGGTGGTTCATGCCACTTAGGTTTCAAGGATGGAAGGTTTGAACATGGGCAATCATTTCCTGGAGATGGTAATGGTAATTTTTCTGTTGGCAGGCAGAATTGGAACATGAAATTTATGGATGATACCTATGCTGCTCAAGCAGTGGCTGAGTTTGCAGAATATGCAAGCCTAGATGCCAGAGATGTTGTAGAACTTTCAAGGCAATATTGTGATGATGATGGTGGTTCATGCCACTTAGGTTTCAAGGAAGAAAGGTTGGAACAAGGGCAATCATTTCCTGGAGATGGTAATGGTAATTTTTCTGTTGGTAGGCAGAATTGGAACATGAAATTTATGGATGCTACCTCTGCTGCTCAAGCAGCGGTTGAGTTTGCAGAATATGCAAGCCTAGCTGCCAGAGCTGTTGCAGAACTTTAGAGGCAATATTGTGTTGATGGTGGTGGTTCATACCACTTAGGTTTCAAGGATGAAAGGTTGGAACAAGGGCAATTATTTCCTTGAGAAGGTTATGGTAATTGTTCTGTTGGCAGGCAGAATTGGACCGTGAAATTTAGGGATGCTACCTCTGCTTATCAAGCAGCGACTGAGTTTGCAGAACATGCAAGCCTAGCTGCCATAGCTGTTGTAGAACTTTAAAGGCAATATTGTGTTGATGATGGTGGTTCATGCCACTTAGGTTTCAAGGATGAAAGGTTTGAACATGGGCAATCATTTCCTAGAGATGTGAATGGTAATTTTTCTGTTTGCAGGCAGAATTGGAACATGAAATTTAAGAATGCTACCTCTGCTTCTCAAGCAGCGGCTGAGATTGCAGAACATGCAAGCTTAGCTGCCAGAGCTGTTGTAGAACTTTCAGGGCAATATTTTGTTGATGATGGTGGTTCATGCCACTTAGGTTTCAAGGATGAAAGGTTGGAACATGGGCAATCATTTCCTAGAGATGGTAATGGTAATTTTTCTGTTGGCAAGCAGAATTGGAACATGAAATTTAAGGATGCTACCTCTGCTGCTCAAGCAGCGGCTGAGTTTGTAGAACATGCAAGCCCAGCTACCAGAGCTGTTGTAGAACTTTCAAGGCAATATTGTGTTGATGATGGTGGTTCATGCCACTTAGGTTTCAAGGATGAAAGGTTGGAACATGGGCAATCATTTCCTAGAGATGGTAATGGTAATTTTTCTGTTGGCAGGCGAAATTGGAACATAAAATTTAAGGATGCTACCTCTGCTGCTCAAGCAGCGGCTGAATTTGCATAACATTCTAGCCTAGCTGCCAGAGTTGTTGTAGAACTTTCAAGGCAATATTGAGTTGATGATGGTGGTTCATGCCACTTAGGTTTCAAGGATGAAAGGTTTGAACATGGGCAATCATTTCCTAGAGATGTGAATGGTAATTTTTCTGTTTGCAGGCAGAATTGGAACATGAAATTTAAGAATGCTACCTCTGCTTCTCAAGCAGCGGCTGAGATTGCAGAACATGCAAGCTTAGCTGCCAGAGCTGTTGTAGAACTTTCAGGGCAATATTTTGTTGATGATGGTGGTTCATGCCACTTAGGTTTCAAGGATGAAAGGTTGGAACATGGGCAATCATTTCCTAGAGATGGTAATAGTAATTTTTCTGTTGGCAGGCAGAATAGGAACATGAAATTTAAGGATGCTACCTCTGCTGCTCAAGCAGCGGCTGAGTTTGCAGAATATGCAAGCCTAGATGCCAGAGCTGTTGTAGAACTTTCAAGGCAATATTGTGTTGATGATAGTGGTTCATGCCACTTAGGTTTCAAGGATGAAAGGTAGGAACATGGGCAATCATTTCCTGGAGATGGTAATGGTAATTTTTCTATTGGCAAGCAGAATTGGAACATGAAATTTATGGATGCTACCTCTGCTGCTCAAGCAGCGGCTGAGTTTGCAGAATATTCAAGCCTAGCTGCCAGAGCTGTTGTAGAACTTTCAAGGCAATATTGTGTTGATGATGGTGGTTCATGCCACTTAGGTTTCTAGGATGAAAGGTTGGAAAATTGGCAATCATTTCCTGGAGATGGTAATGGTAATTTTTCTGTTGGCAGGCAGAATTGGAACATGAAATTTATGGATGCTACCTCTGCTCCTCAAGCAGCGGCTGAGTTTGCAGAATATGCAAGCCTAGATGCCAGAGCTATTGTAGAACTTTCAAGGCAATATTGTGTTGATGATGGTGGTTCATGCCACTTAGGTTTCAAGGATGAAAGGTTGAAACTTGGGCAATCATTTCCTGGAGATGGTTATGGTAAATTTTCTGTTGGCAGGTAGAATTGGAACATGAAATTTAAGGATGCTACCTCTGCTGCTCAAGCAGCGGCCGAGTTTGCAGAACATGCAAGCCTAGATGCCAGAGCTGTTGTGGAACTTTCAAGGCAATATTGTGTTGATGATGGTGGTTCATGCCACTTAGTTTTCAAGTTTGAAAGGTTGGAACATGGGCAATCATTTCCTGGAGATGGTAATGGTAATTTTTCGATTGGCAGGCAGAATTGGAACATGAAATTTATAGATTCTACCTCTGCTGCTCAAGCAGCGGCTGAGTTTGCAGAATATTCAAGCCTAGATGCTAGAGCTATTGTAGTACTTTCAAGGCAATATTGTGTTGATGATGGTGGTTCATGCCACTTAGGTTTCAAGGATGAAAGGTTGGAACATGGGCAATCATTTCCTGGAGATGGTAATGATAATTTTTCTGTTGGCAGGCAGAATTGGAACATGAAATTTATGGATGCAACCTCTGCTGCTCAAGCAGCGACTGAGTTTGCAGAATATGCAAGCCTAGCTGCCAGAGCTGTTGTAGAACTTTCAAGGCAATATTGTGTTGATGATGGTGGTTCATACCACTTAGGTTTCAAGGATGAAAGGTTGGAACATGGGCAATCATTTCCTAGAGATGTTAATGGTAATTTTTTCTGTTTGCAGGCAGAATTGGAACATGAAATTTAAGAATGCTACCTCTGCTTCTCAAGCAGCGACTGAGATTGCAGAACATGCAAGCTTAGCTGCCAGAGCTGTTGTAGAACTTTCAAGGCAATATTTTGTTGATGATGGTGGTTCATGCCACTTAGGTTTCAAGGATGAAAGGTTGGAACATGGGCAATCATTTCCTAGAGATGGTAATGGTAATTTTTCTGTTGGCAGGCAGAATTGGAACATGAAATTTAAGGATGCTACCTCTGCTGCTCAAGCAGCGGCTGAGTTTGCAGAATTTGCAAGCTTAGCTGCCAGAGCTGTTGTAGAACTTTCAAGGCAATATTTTGTTGATGATGGTGGTTCATGCCACTTAGGTTTTAAGGATGAAAGGTTGGAACATGGGCAATCATTTCCTAGAGATGGTAATGGTAATTTTTCTGTTGGCAGGCAGAATTGGAACATGAAATTTAAGGATGCTACCTCTGTTGCTCAAGCAGCGGCTGAGTTTGCAGAATTTGCAAGCCTAGATGCCAGAGTTGTTGTAGAACTTTCAAGGCAATATTGTGTTGATGATGGTGGTTCATGCCACTTAGGTTTCAAGGATGAAAGGTAGGAACATGGGCAATCATTTCCTGGAGATGGTAATGGTAATTTTTCTGTTGGCAGGCAGAATTAGAACATGAAATTTATGGATGCTACCTCTGCTGCTCAAGCAGCGGCTGAGTTTGCAGAATATTCAAGCCTAGATGCCAGAGCTGTTGTAGAACTTTCAAGGCAATATTGTATTGATGATGGTGGTTCATGCCACTTAGGTTTCAAGGATGAAAGGTAGGAACATGGCCAATCATTTCCTGGAGATGCTAATGGTAATTTTTCTATTGGCAGGCAGAACTGGAACATGAAATTTATGGATGCTACCTCTGCTGCTCAAGCAGCGGCTGAGTTTGCAGAATATTCAAGCCTAGCTGCCAGAGCTATTGTAGAACTTTCAAGGCAATATTGTGTTGATGATGGTGGTTCATGCCACTTAGGTTTCTAGGATGAAAGGTTGGAAAATTGGCAATCATTTCCTGGATATGGTAATGGTAATTTTTTCTGTTGGCAGGCATAATTGGAACATGAAATTTATGGATGCTACCTCTGCTCCTCAAGCAGCGGCTGAGTTTGCAGAATATGCAAGCCTAGATGTCAGAGCTGTTGTGGAACTTTCAAAGCAATATTGTGTTGATGATAGTGGTTCATGACACTTAGTTTTCAAGGATGAAAGGTTGGAACATGGGCAATCATTTCCTGGAGATGGTAATGGAAACATTTCTGTTGGCAGGCAGAATTGGAACATGAAATTTAAGGATGCTACCTCTGCTGCTCAAGCAGTGGCTGAGTTTGCAGAACATGCAAGCCTAGCTGCCAGAGCTGTTGTAGAACTTTAAAGGCAATATTGTGTTGATGATGGTGGTTCATGCCACTTAGGTTTCAAGGATGAAAGGTTGGAACATGGGCAATCATTTCCTGGAGATGGTAATGGTAATTTTTCTGTTGGCAGGCAGAATTGGAACATGAAATTTATGGATGCAACCTCTGCTGCTCAAACAGCGACTGAGTTTGCACAACATTCTAGCCTAGCTGCCAGAGTTGTTGTAGAACTTTCAAGGCAATATTGAGTTGATGATGGTGGTTCATGCCACTTAGGTTTCAAGGATGAAAGGTTTGAACATGGGCAATCATTTCCTAGAGATGTGAATGGTAATTTTTCTGTTTGCAGGCAGAATTGGAACATGAAATTTAAGAATGCTACCTTTGCTGCTCAAGCATTGGCTGAGTTTGCAGAACATGCAAGCCTAGCTGCCAGAGCTGTTGTAGAACTTTCAAGGCAATATTGTATTGATGATAGTGGTTCATGACACTTAGTTTTCAAGGATGAAAGGTTGGAACATGGGCAATCATTTCCTGGAGATGGTAATGGAAACATTTCTGTTGGCAGGCAGAATTGGAACATGAAATTTAAGGATGCTACCTCTGCTGCTCAAGCAGCGGCTGAGTTTGCAGAATATCCAAGCCTAGCTGCCAGAGCTGTTGTAGAACTTTCAAGGCAATATTGTGTTGATGATGGTGGTTCATGCCACTTAGGTTTCAAGGATGAAAGGTTGGAACATGGGCAATCATTTCCTAGAGATGGTAATGATAATTTTTCTGTTGGCAGGCAGAATTGGAATATGAAATTTATGGAAGCTACCTCTGCTGCTCAAGCATTGGCTGAGTTTGCAGAACATGCAAGCCTAGCTGCCAGAGCTGTTGTAGAACTTTCAAGGCAATATTGTATTGATGATAGTGGTTCATGACATTTAGTTTTCAAGGATGAAAGATTGGAACATGGGCAATCATTTCCTGGAGATGGTAATGGAAACATTTCTGTTGGCAGGCAGAATTGGAACATGAAATTTAAGGATGCTACCTCTGCTGCTCAATCAGTGGCTGAGTTTGCAGAACATGCAAGCCTAGCTGCCAGAGCTGTTGTAGAACATTAAAGGCAATATTGTGTTGATGATGGTGGTTCATGCCACTTAGGTTTCAAGGATCAAAGGTTGGAACATGGGCAATCATTTCCTGGAGATGGTAATGATAATTTTTCTGTTGGCAGGCAGAATTGGAACATGAAATTTATGGATGCAACCTCTGCTGCTCAAGCAGCGACTGAGTTTGCAGAATATGCAAGCCTAGCTGCCAGAGCTGTTGTAGAACTTTCAAGGCAATATTGTGTTGTTGATGGTGGTTCATACCACTTAGGTTTCAAGGATGAAAGGTTGGAACATGGGCAATCATTTCCTGGAGATGGTAATGGTAATTTTTCTGTTGGCGGGCAGAATTGGAACATGAAATTTATGGATTCTACCTCTGCTGCTCAAGCAGCGGCTGAGTTTGCAGAATATTCAAGCCTAGCTGCCAGAGCTGTTGTAGAACTTTCAAGGCAATATTATGTTGATGATGGTGGTTCATGCCACTTAGGTTTCAAGGATGAAAGGTTGGAACATGGGCAATCATTTCCTGGAGATGGTAATGGTAATTTTTCTGTTGGCAGGCAACATTGGAACATGAAATTTATGGATGCTACCTCTGCTGCTCAAGCAGCGGCTGAGTTTGCATTACATTCTAGCCTAGCTACCAGATCTGTTGTAGAACTTTCAAGGCAATATTGAGTTGATGATGGTGGTTCATGCAACTTAGGTTTCAAGGATGAAAGGTTGGAACACGGGCAATCATTTCCTAGAGATGTGAATGGTAATTTTTCTGTTTGCAGGCAGAATTGGAACTTGAAATTTATGGATGCTACCTCTGCTGCTCAAGCAGCGGCTGAGTTTGCAGAATATGCAAGACTAGCTGCCAGAGCTGTTGTAGAACTTTCAAGGCAATATTGTGTTGATGATGGTGGTTCATGCCACTTAGGTTTCAAGGATGAAAGGTTGGAACATGGGCAATCATTTCCTAGAGATGGTAATGGTAATTTTTCTGTTGGCAGGCCGAATTGGAACATGAAATTTATGGATGCTACCTCTGCTGCTCAAGCAGGCGGCTGAGTTTGCAGAACATGCAAGCCTAGCTGCCAGAGCTGTTGTAGAACTTTCAAGGCAATATTGTATTGATGATAGTGGTTCATGACACTTAGTTTTCAAGGATGAAAGGTTGGAACATGGGCAATCATTTCCTGGAGATGGTAATGGAAACATTTCTGTTGGCAGGCAGAATTGGAACATGAAATTTAAGGATGCTACCTCAGCTGCTCAAGCAGCAGCTGAGTTTGCAGAACATGCAAGCCTAGCTGCCAGAGCTGTTGTAGAACTTTAAAGGCAATATTGTGTTGATGATGGTGGTTCATGCCACTTAGGTTTCAAGGATGAAAGGTTGGAACATGGGCAATCATTTCCTGGAGATGGTAATGGTAATTTTTCTGTTGGCAGGCAGAATTGGAACTTGAAATTTATGGATGCTACCTCTGCTGCTCAAGCAGCGGCTGAGTTTGCAGAATATGCAAGCCTAGCTGCCAGAGCTGTTGTAGAACTTTCAAGGCAATATTGTGTTGACGATGGTGGTTCATGCCACTTAGGTTTCAAGGATGAAAGGTTGGAACATGGGCAATCATTTCCTGGAGATGGTAATGGTAATTTTTCTATTGGCAGGCAGAATTGGAACATGAAATTTATGGATGCTACCTCTGCTGCTCAAGCAGCGACTGAGTTTGCAGAATATGCAAGCCTAGCTACCAGAGCTGTTATAGAACTTTCAAGGCAATATTGTGTTGATGATGGTGGTTCATGCCACTTAGGTTTCAAGGATGAAAGGTTGGAACATGGGCAATCATTTCCTGGAGATGGTAATGGTAATTTTTCTGTTGGCAGGCAACATTGGAACATGAAATTTATGGATGCTACCTCTGCTGCTCAAGCAGCGGCTGAGTTTGCATTACATTCTAGCCTAGCTACCAGATCTGTTGTAGAACTTTCAAGGCAATATTGAGTTGATGATGGTGGTTCATGCAACTTAGGTTTCAAGGATGAAAGGTTGGAACACGGACAATCATTTCCTAGAGATGTGAATGGTAATTTTTCTGTTTGCAGGCAGAATTGGAACTTGAAATTTATGGATGCTACCTCTGCTGCTCAAGCAGCGGCTGAGTTTGCAGAATATGCAAGACTAGCTGCTAGAGCTGTTGTAGAACTTTCAAGGCAATATTGTGTTGATGATGGTGGTTCATGCCACTTAGGTTTCAAGGATGAAAGGTTGGAACATGGGCAATCATTTCCTAGAGATGGTAATGGTAATTTTTCTGTTGGCAGGCCGAATTGGAACATGAAATTTATGGATGCTACCTCTGCTGCTCAAGCAGGCGGCTGAGTTTGCAGAACATGCAAGCCTAGCTGCCAGAGCTGTTGTAGAACTTTCAAGGCAATATTGTATTGATGATAGTGGTTCATGACACTTAGTTTTCAAGGATGAAAGGTTGGAACATGGGCAATCATTTCCTGGAGATGGTAATGGAAACATTTCTGTTGGCAGGCAGAATTGGAACATGAAATTTAAGGATTCTACCTCTGCTGCTCAAGCAGCAGCTGAGTTTGCAGAACATGCAAGCCTAGCTGCCAGAGCTGTTGTAGAACTTTAAAGGCAATATTGTGTTGATGATGGTGGTTCATGCCACTTAGGTTTCAAGGATGAAAGGTTGGAACATGGGCAATCATTTCCTGGAGATGGTAATGGTAATTTTTCTGTTGGCAGGCAGAATTGGAACTTGAAATTTATGGATGCTACCTCTGCTGCTCAAGCAGCGGCTGAGTTTGCAGAATATGCAAGCCTAGCTGCCAGAGCTGTTGTAGAACTTTCAAGGCAATATTGTGTTGACGATGGTGGTTCATGCCACTTAGGTTTCAAGGATGAAAGGTTGGAACATGGGCAATCATTTCCTGGAGATGGTAATGGTAATTTTTCTATTGGCAGGCAGAATTGGAACATGAAATTTATGGATGCTACCTCTGCTGCTCAAGCAGCGACTGAGTTTGCAGAATATGCAAGCCTAGCTACCAGAGCTGTTATAGAACTTTCAAGGCAATATTGTGTTGATGATGGTGGTTCATGCCACTTAGGTTTCAAGGATGAAAGGTTGGAACATGGGCAATCATTTCCTGGAGATGGGAATAGTAATTTTTCTATTGGCAGGCAGAATTGGAGCATGAAATTTATGGATGCTACCTCTGCTGCTCAAGCAGGGGCTGAGTTTGCAGAACATGCAAGCCTAGCTGCCAGAGCTGTTGTAGAACTTTCAAGGCAATATTGTATTGATGATAGTGGTTCATGACACTTAGTTTTCAAGGATGAAAGGTTGGAACATGGGCAATCATTTCCTGGAGATGGTAATGGAAACATTTCTGTTGGCAGGCAGAATTGGAACATGAAATTTAAGGATGCTACCTCAGCTGCTCAAGCAGCAGCTGAGTTTGCAGAACATGCAAGCCTAGCTGCCAGAGCTGTTGTAGAACTTTCAAAGCAATATTGTGTTGATGATGGTGGTTCATGCCACTTAGGTTTCAAGGATGAAAGGTTGGAACATGGGCAATCATTTCCTGGAGATGGTAATGGTAATTTTTCTGTTGGCAGGCAGAATTAGAACATGAAATTTATGGATGCTACCTCTGCTGCTCAAGCAGCGGCTGAGTTTGCAGAACATGTAAGCCTAGCTGCCAGAGCTGTTGTTGAACTTTAAAGGTAATATTGTGTTGATGGTGGTGGTTCATGCCACATAGGTTTCAAGGATGAAAGGTTGGAACAAGGGCAATCATTTTCTTGGAGATGGTAATGGTAATTTTTCTGTTGGCAGGCAGAATTAGAACATGAAATTTAGGGATGCTACCTCTACTGCTCAAACAGCGGCTGAGTTTGCAGAACATGCAAGCCAAGCTGCCATAGCTGTTGTAGAACTTTAAAGGCAATATTGTGTTGATGATGGTAGTTCATGCCACTTAGCATTTAAGGATGAAAGGTTGGAACATGGGCAATCATTTCCTAGAGATGGTAATGGTAATTTTTCTGCTGGCAGGCGAAATTGGAACATAAACTTTTAGGATGCTACCTCTACTGCTCAAGCAGCGGCTGAGTTTGCATTATATTCTAGCCTAGCTGCCAGAGTTGTTGAAGAACTTTCAAGGCAATATTGAGTTGATGATGGTGGTTCATGCCACTTAGGTTTCAAGGATGAAAGGTTTGAACATGGGCAATCATTTCCTAGAGATGTGAATGGTAATTTTTCTGTTTGCAGGCAGAATTGGAACATGAAATTTAAGAATGCTACCTCTGCTGCTCAAGCAGCGGCTGAGATTGCAGAACATGCAAGCTTAGCTGCCAGAGCTGTTGTAGAACTTTCAAGGCAATATTTTGTTGATGATGGTGGTTCATGCCACTTAGGTTTCAAGGATGAAAGGTTGGAACATGGGCAATCATTTCCTAGAGCTGGTAATGGTAATTTTTCTGTTGGCAGGCAGAATTGGAACATGAAATTTAAGGATGCTACCTCTGCTGCTCAAGCAGCGGCTGAGTTTGCAGAATATGCAAGCCTAGATGCCAGAGCTGTTGTAGAACTTTCAAGGCAATATTGTGTTGATGATGGTGGTTCATGCCACTTAGGTTTCAAGGATGAAAGGTAGGAACATGGGCAATCATTTCCTGGAGATGGTAATGGTAATTTTTCTATTGGCAGGTAGAATTGGAACATGAAATTTATGGATGCTACCTCTGCTACTCAAGCAGCTGCTGAGTTTGCAGAATATTCAAGCCTAGCTGCCAGAGCTGTTGTAGAACTTTCAAGGCAATATTGTGTTGATGATGGTGGTTCATGCCACTTAGGTTTCTAGGATGAAAGGTTGGAAAATTGGCAATCATTTCCTGGAGATAGTAATGGTAATTTTTCTGTTAGCAGGCAGAATTGGAACATGAAATTTATGGATGCTACCTCTGCTCCTCAAGCAGCGGCTGAGTTTGCAGAATATGCAAGCCTAGATGCCAGAGCTGTTGTAGAACTTTCAAGGCAATATTGTGTTGATGATGATGGTTCATGCCACTTAGGTTTCAAGGATGAAAGGTTGGAACATGGGCAATCATTTCCTGGAGATGGTTATGGTAAATTTTCTGTTGGCAGGTAGAATTGGAACATGAAATTAAAGGATGCTACCTCTGCTGCTCAAGCAGCGGCCGAGTTTGCAGAACATGCAAGCGTAGATGCCAGAGCTGTTGTGGAACTTTCAAGGCAATATTGTGTTGATGATGGTGGTTTATGCCACTTAGGTTTCAAGTATGAAAGGTTGGAACATGGGCAATCATTTCCTGGAGATGGTAATGGTAATTTTTAGATTAGCAGGCAGAATTGGAACATGAAATTTATGGATTCTACCTCTGCTGCTCAAGCAGCGGCTGAGTTTGCAGAATATTTAAGCCTAGATGCCAGAGCTATTGTAGAACTTTCAAAGCAATATTGTGTTGATGATGGTGGTTCATGCCACTTAGGTTTCAAGGATGAAAGGTAGGAACTTGGGCAATCATTTCCTGGAGATGGTAATGGCAATTTTTCTATTGGCAGGCAGAATTGGAACAAGAAATTTATGGATGCTACCTCTGCTGCACAAGCAGCGGCTGAATTTGCAGAATATGCAAGCCTAGATGCCAGAGCTGTTGTAGAACTTTCAAGGCAATATTGTGTTGATGATGGTGGTTCATGCCACTTAGGTTTGAAGGATGAAAGGTTGGAACAAGGGAAATCATTTCCTGGAGATGGTAATGGTAATTTTTCTGTTGGCAGGCAGAATTAGAAATGAAATTTAAGGATGCTACCTCTACTGCTCAAGCAGCGGCTGAGTTTGCAGAATATGCAAGCCTAGATGCCAGAGCTGTTGTAGAACTTTCAAGGCAATATTGTGTTGATGGTGGTGGTTCATGCCACTTAGGTTTCAAGGATGAAGGTTGGAACAAGGGCAATCATTTCCTGGAGATGGTAATGGTAATTTTTCTGTTCGCAGGCAGAATTGGAACATGAAATTTAAGGATGCTACCTCTGCTGCTCAAGCAGCGGCTGAGATTGCAGAACATGCAAGCTTAGCTGCCAGAGCTGTTCTAGAACTTTCAAGGCAATATTGTGTTGATGATGGTGGTTCATGCCACTTAGGTTTCAAGGATGAAAGGTTGGAAGATGGGCAATCATTTCCTGGAGATGGTAATGGTAATTTTTCTGTTGGTAGGCAACATTGGAATATGAAATTTATGGATGCTACCTCTGCTGCTCAAGCAGCGGCTAAGTTTGCAGAACATGCAAGCCTAGCTGCCAGAGCTGTTGTAGAACTTTCAAGGCAATATTTTGTTGATGATGGTGGTTCATGCCACTTAGGTTTCAAGGATGAAAGGTTGGAACATGGGCAATCATTTCCTAGAGCTGGTAATGGTAATTTTTCTGTTGGCAGGCAGAATTGGAACATGAAATTTAAGGATGCTACCTCTGCTGCTCAAGCAGCGGCTGAGTTTGCAGAATATGCAAGCCTAGATGCCAGAGCTGTTGTAGAACTTTCAAGGCAATATTGTGTTGATGATGGTGGTTCATGCCACTTAGGTTTCAAGGATGAAAGGTAGGAACATGGGCAATCATTTCCTGGAGATGGTAATGGTAATTTTTCTATTGGCAGGTAGAATTGGAACATGAAATTTATGGATGCTACCTCTGCTACTCAAGCAGCTGCTGAGTTTGCAGAATATTCAAGCCTAGCTGCCAGAGCTGTTGTAGAACTTTCAAGGCAATATTGTGTTGATGATGGTGGTTCATGCCACTTAGGTTTCTAGGATGAAAGGTTGGAAAATTGGCAATCATTTCCTGGAGATAGTAATGGTAATTTTTCTGTTAGCAGGCAGAATTGGAACATGAAATTTATGGATGCTACCTCTGCTCCTCAAGCAGCGGCTGAGTTTGCAGAATATGCAAGCCTAGATGCCAGAGCTGTTGTAGAACTTTCAAGGCAATATTGTGTTGATGATGATGGTTCATGCCACTTAGGTTTCAAGGATGAAAGGTTGGAACATGGGCAATCATTTCCTGGAGATGGTTATGGTAAATTTTCTGTTGGCAGGTAGAATTGGAACATGAAATTAAAGGATGCTACCTCTGCTGCTCAAGCAGCGGCCGAGTTTGCAGAACATGCAAGCCTAGATGCCAGAGCTGTTGTGGAACTTTCAAGGCAATATTGTGTTGATGATGGTGGTTTATGCCACTTAGGTTTCAAGTATGAAAGGTTGGAACATGGGCAATCATTTCCTGGAGATGGTAATGGTAATTTTTAGATTAGCAGGCAGAATTGGAACATGAAATTTATGGATTCTACCTCTGCTGCTCAAGCAGCGGCTGAGTTTGCAGAATATTCAAGCCTAGATGCCAGAGCTATTGTAGAACTTTCAAGGCAATATTGTGTTGATGATGGTGGTTCATGCCACTTAGGTTTCAAGGATGAAAGGTAGGAACTTGGGCAATCATTTCCTGGAGATGGTAATGGCAATTTTTCTATTGGCAGGCAGAATTGGAACAAGAAATTTATGGATGCTACCTCTGCTGCACAAGCAGCGGCTGAATTTGCAGAATATGCAAGCCTAGATGCCAGAGCTGTTGTAGAACTTTCAAGGCAATATTGTGTTGATGATGGTGGTTCATGCCACTTAGGTTTGAAGGATGAAAGGTTGGAACAAGGGCAATCATTTCCTGGAGATGGTAATGGTAATTTTTCTGTTGGCAGGCAGAATTAGAACATGAAATTTAAGGATGCTACCTCTACTGCTCAAGCAGCGGCTGAGTTTGCAGAATATGCAAGCCTAGATGCCAGAGCTGTTGTAGAACTTTCAAGGCAATATTGTGTTGATGGTGGTGGTTCATGCCACTTAGGTTTCAAGGATGAAGGTTGGAACAAGGGCAATCATTTCCTGGAGATGGTAATGGTAATTTTTCTGTTCGCAGGCAGAATTGGAACATGAAATTTAAGGATGCTACCTCTGCTGCTCAAGCAGCGGCTGAGATTGTAGAACATGCAAGCTTAGCTGCCAGAGCTGTTCTAGAACTTTCAAGGCAATATTGTGTTGATGATGGTGGTTCATGCCACTTAGGTTTCAAGGATGAAAGGTTGGAAGATGGGCAATCATTTCCTGGAGATGGTAATGGTAATTTTTCTGTTGGTAGGCAACATTGGAATATGAAATTTATGGATGCTACCTCTGCTGCTCAAGCAGCGGCTAAGTTTGCAGAACATGCAAGCCTAGCTGCCAGAGCTGTTGTTGAACTTTAAAGGCAATATTGTGTTGATGGTGGTGGTTCTTGCCACTTAGGTTTCAAGGATGAAGGTTGGAACAAGGGCAATCATTTCCTGGAGATGGTAATGGTAATTTTTCTGTTCGCAGGCAGAATTGGAACATGCAATTTAAGGATGCTACCTCTGCTGCTCAAGCAGCGGCTGAGATTGCAGAACATGCAAGCTTAGCTGCCAGAGCTGTTCTAGAACTTTCAAGGCAATATTGTGTTGATGATGGTGGTTCATGCCACTTAGGTTTCAAGGATGAAAGGTTGGAACATGGGCAATCATTTCCTGGAGAAGGTAATGGTAATTTTTCTGTTGGCAGGCAGAATTGGAACATGAAATATATGGATGCTACCTCTGCTGCTCAAGCAGCGGCTGAGTTTGCAGAATATTCAAGCCTAGCTGCCAGAGCTGTTGTAGAACTTTCAAGGCAATATTGTGTTGATGATGGTGGTTCATGCCACTTAGGTTTCAAGGATGAAAGGTTGGAACATGGGCAATCATTTCCTGGAGATGGTAATGGTAATTTTTTTCTGTTGGCAGGCAGAATTGGAACATGAAATTTATGGATGCTACCTCTGCTGCTCAAGCAGCGGCTGAGTTTGCAGAACATGCAAGCCTCGCTGCCAGAGCTATTGTAGAACTTTAAAGGCAATATTGTGTTGATGATGGTGGTTCATGCCACTTAGGTTTCAAGGATGAAAGGTTGGAACATGGGCAATCATTTCCTGGAGATGGTAATGGTAATTTTTTTGTTGGCAGGCAGAATTGGAACATGAAATTTATGGATGCTACCTCTGCTGCTCAAGCAGCGGCTGAGTTTGCAGAATATGCAAGCCCAGATGCCAGAGCTATTGTAGAACTTTCAAGGCAATATTGTTTTGATGATGGTGGTTCATGCCACTTAGGTTTCAAGGATGAAAGGTTGGAACATGGTCAAACATTTCCTGGAGATGGTAATGGTAATATTTTTCTGTTGGCAGGCAGAATTGGATCATGAAATTTATGGATGCTACCTCTGCTGCTCAAGCAGCGGCTGAGTTTGCAGAATATTCAAGCCTAGCTGCCAGAGCTGTTGTAGAACTTTCAAGGCAATATTGTGTTGATGATGGTGGTCCATGCCACTTAGGTTTCTAGGATGAAGGGTTGGAACATGGGCAATCATTTCCTGGAGATGGTTATGGTAATTTTTCTGTTGGCAGGCAGAATTGGAACATGAAATTTATGGATGCTACCTCTGCTGCTCAAGCAGAGGCTGAGTTTGCAGAATATTCAAGCCTAGCTGCCAGAGCTGTTGTAGAACTTTCAAGGCAATATTGTGTTGATGATGGTGGTTCATGCCACTTAGGTTTCAAGGATGAAAGGTTGGAACATGGTCAATCATTTCCTGGAGATGGTAATGGTAATATTTTTCTGTTGGCAGGCAGAATTGGATCATGAAATTTATGGATGCTACCTCTGTTGCTCATGCAGCGGCTGAGTTTGCAGAATATTCAAGCCTAGCTGCCAGAGCTGTTGTAGAACTTTCAAGGCAATATTGTGTTGATGATGGTGGTCCATGCCACTTAGGTTTCTAGGATGAAAGGTTGGAACATGGGCAATCATTTCCTGGAGATGGTAATGGTAATTTTTCTGTTGGCAGGCAGAATTGGAACATGAAATTTATGCATGCTACCTCTGCTGCTCAAGCAGCGGCTGAGTTTGCAGAATATTCCAGCCTAGCTGCCAGAGCTGTTGTAGAACTTTCAAGGCAATATTGTGTTGATGATGGTGGTCCATGCCACTTAGGTTTTAAGGATGAAAGGTTGGAACATGGGCAATCATTTCTTGGAGATGGTAATGGTAATTTTTCTGTTGGCAGGCAGAATTGGAACATGAAATTTAGGGATGCTACCTCTGCTGCTCAAACAACGGCTGAGTTTGCAGAACATGCAATCCTAACTGCCATAACTGTTGTAGAACTTTAAAGGCAATATTGTGTTGATGATGGTGGTTCATGCCACTTAGGTTTCAAGGATGAAAGGTTGGAAGATGGGCAATCATTTCCTGGAGATGGTAATGGTAATTTTTCTGTTGGTAGGCAACATTGGAATATGAAATTTATGGATGCTACCTCTGCTGCTCAAGCAGCGGCTAAGTTTGCAGAATATTCAAGCCTAGCTGCCAGAGCTGTTGTAGAACTTTCAAGGCAATATTGAGTTGATGATGGTGGTCCATGCCACTTAGGTTTCAAGGATGAAAGGTTGGAACATGGGCAATCATTTCCTAGAGATGGTAATGGTAATTTTTCTGTTGGCAAGCAGAATTGGAACATGAAATTTATGGATGCTACCGCTGCTGCTCAAGCAGCGGCTGAGTTTGCAGAATATTCAAGCCTAGCTGCCAGAGCTGTTGTAGAACTTTCAAGGCAATATTGTGTTGATGATGGTGGTCCATGCCACTTAGGTTTCTAGGATGAAAGGTTGGAACATGGGCAATCATTTCCTGGAGATGGTAATGGTAATTTTTCTGTTGGCAGGCAGAATTGGAACATGAAATTTATGGATGCTACCTCTGCTGCTCAAGTAGCGGCTGAGTTTGCAGAATATTCAAGCCTAGCTGCCAGAGCTGTTGTAGAACTTTCAAGGCAATATTGTGTTGATGATGGTGGTCCATGCCACTTAGGTTTCAAGGATGAAAGGTTGGAATATAGGCAATCATTTCCTTGAGATGGTAATGGTAATTGTTCTATTGGCATGTAGTATTGGAACATGAAATTTAAGGATGCTACCTTTGCTGCTCAAGCAGCGGCTGAATTTGGAGAACATGCAAGCCTAGCGGCCAGAGCTGTTTGAGAACTTTCAAGGCAATATTGTGTTGATGATGGTAGTTCATTCCACTTTAGTTTCAAGGATTAAAGGTTGGAACATGGGCAAGCATTTCCTGGAGATGGTAATGGTAATTTTTCTATTGGCAAGCAAAATTGGAACAAGAAATTTATAGATGCTACCTCTGCTGCTCAAGCAGCGGCTGAATTTGCAGAATATGCAAGCCTAGATGCCAGAGCTGTTGTAGAACTTTCAAGGCAATATTGTGTTGATGATGGTGGTTCATGCCACTTAGGTTTGAAGGATGAAAGGTTGGAACAAGGGCAATCATTTCATGGAGATGGTAATGGTAATTTTTCTGTTGGCAGGCAGAATTAGAACATGAAATTTAAGGATGCTACCTCTACTGCTCAAGCAGCGGCTAAGTTTGCAGAATATGCAAGCCTAGATGCCAGAGCTGTTGTAGAACTTTCAAGGCAATATTGTGTTGATGATGGTGGTTCATGCCACTTAGGCTTCAAGGATGAAAGGTTGGAACATGGGAAATCATTTCCTGGAGATGGTAATGGTAATTTTTCTGTTGGCACGCAGAATTGGAACATGAAATTTATGGATGCTACCTCTGCTGCTCAAGCAGCGGCTGAGTTTGCAGAATATTCAAGCCTAGCTGCTAGAGCTGTTGTAGAACTTTCAAGGCAATATTGTGTTGATGATGGTGGTTCATGCCACTTAGGTTTCAAGGATGAAAGGTTGGAACATGGGCAATCATTTCCTGGAGATGGTAATGGTAATTTTTCTGTTGGCAGGCAGAATTGGAACATGAAATTTATGGATGCTACCTCTGCTGCTCAAGCAGCGGCTGAGTTTGCAGAACATGCAAGCCTAGCTGCCAGAGCTGTTGTAGAACTTTCAAGGCAATATTGTCTTGATGATAGTGGTTCATGACACTTAGTTTTCAAGGATGAAAGGTTGGAACATGGGCAATCATTTCCTGGAGATGGTAATGGAAACATTTCTGTTGGCAGGCAGAATTGGAACATGAAATTTAAGGATGCTACCTATATTGCTCAAGCAGCGGCTGAGTTTGCAGAACATGCAAGCCTAGCTGCCATAGCTGTTGTAGAACTTTAAAGGCAATATTGTGTTGATGATGGTGGTTCATGCCACTTAGGTTTCAAGGATGAAAGATTGGAACATGGGCAATCATTTCCTGTAGATGGTAATGGTAATTTTTCTATTGGCAGGCAACATTGGAACATGAAATTTAAGGATGCTACCTCTGCTGCTCAAGCAGCAGCTGAGTTTGCAGAACATGCAAGCCTAGCTGCCAGAGCTGTTGTTGAACTTTAAAGGCAATATTATGTTGATGGTGGTGGTTCATGCCACTTAGGTTTCAAGGATGAAAGGTTGGAACAAGGGCAATCATTTCCTGGAGATGGTAATGGTAATTTTTCTGTTGGCAGGCAGAATTGGAACATGAAATTTAAGGATGCTACCTCTACTGCTCAAGCAGCGGCTGAGTTTGCAAAATATGCAAGCCTAGATGCCAGAGCTGTTGTAGAACTTTCAAGGCAATATTGTGTTGATGATGGTGGTTCATGCCACTTAGGTTTCAAGGATGAAATGTTGGAACATGGGCAATCATTTCCTGGAGATGGTAATGGTAATTTTTCTGTTGGCAGGCAGAATTGGAACATGAAATTTATGGATGCTACCTCTGCTGCTCAAGCAGCGGCTGAGTTTGCAGAATATTCAAGCCTAGCTGCCAGAGCTGTTGTAGAACTTTCAAGGCAATATTGTGTTGATGATGGTGGTCCATGCCACTTAGGTTTCAAGGATGAAAGGTTGGAACATGGGCAATCATTTCCTGGAGATGGTAATGGTAATTTTTCTGTTTGCAGGCAGAATTGGAACATGAAATTTATGGATGCTACCTCTGCTGCTCAAGTAGCGGCTGAGTTTGCAGAATATTCAAGCCTAGCTGCCAGAGCTGTTGTAGAACTTTCAAGGCAATATTGTGTTGATGATGGTGGTCCATGCCACTTAGGTTTCAAGGATGAAAGGTTGGAACATGGGCAATCATTTCCTAGAGATGGTAATGGTAATTTTTCTGTTGGCAAGCAGAATTGGAACATGAAATTTATGGATGCTACCTCTGCTGCTCAAGCAGCGGCTGAGTTTGCAGAATATTCAAGCCCATATGCCAGAGCTATTGTAGAACTTTCAAGGCAATATTGTATTGATGATGGTGGTCCGTGCCACTTAGGTTTCAAGGATGAAAGGTTGGAACATGGGCAATCATTTCCTAGAGATGGTAATGGTAATTTTTCTGTTGGCAGGAAGAATTGGAACATGAAATTTATGGATGCTACCTCTGCTGCTCAAGCAACGGCTGAGTTTGCAGAATATTCAAGCCCATATGCCAGAGCTATTGTAGAACTTTCAAGGCAATATTGTATTGATGATGGTGGTTCATGCCACTTAGGTTTCAAGGATGAAAGGTTGGAACATGGGCAATCATTTCCTGGAGATAGTAATGGTAATTTTTCTGTAAGCAGGAAGAATTGGAACATGAAATTTATGGATGCTACCTCTGCTGCTCAAGCAGCGGCTGAGTTTGTAGAATATTCAAGCCTAGCTGCCAGAGCTGTTGTAGAACTTTCAAGGCAATATTGTGTTGATGATGGTGGTTCATGCCACTTAGGTTTCAAGGATGAAAGGTTGGAACATGGGCAATCATTTCCTGGAGATGGTAATGGTAATGTTTCAGTTGGCAGGCAGAATTGGAACATGAAATTTATGGATGCTACCTCTGCTGCTCAAGCAGCGACTGAGTTTGTAGAACATGCAAGCCTAGCTGCCAGAGCTGTAGTAGAACTTTAAAGGCAATATTGTGTTGATGATGGTGGTTCATGCCACTTAGGTTTCAAGGATAAAAGGTTGGAACATGGGCAATCATTTCCTGGAGATGGTAATGGTAAATTTTCTGTTGGCAGGCAAAATTGGAACATGAAATTTAAGGATGCTACCTCTGTTGCTCAAGCAGCGGCTGAGTTTGTAGAACATGCAAGCCTAGCTTCCAGAGCTGTTGTTGAACTTTAAAGGCAATATTGTGTTGATGATGGTGGTTCATGCCACTTAGGTTTCAAGGATAAAAGGTTAGAACAAGGGCAATCATTTTCTGGCGATGGTAATGGTAATTTTTCTGTTGGCAGGCAGAATTAGAACATAAAATATAAGGATGCTACCTCTACTGCTCAAGCAGCGGCTGAGTTTGCAGAATATGCAAGCCTAGATGCCAGAGCTGTTGTAGAACTTTCAAGGCAATATTGTGTTGATGATGGTGGTTCATGCCACTTAGGTTTCAAGGATGAAAGGTTGGGACTTGGGCAATCATTTCCTGGAGATGGTAATGGTAATTTTTCTGTTGGCAGGCAGAATTGGAACATGAAATTTAGGGATGCTACCTCTGCTGCTCAAACAACGGCTGAGTTTGCAGAACATGCAATCCTAGCTGCCATAACTGTTGTAGAACTTTAAAGGCAATATTGTGTTGATGATGGTGGTTCATGCCACTTAGGTTTCAAGGATGAAAGGTTGGAAGATGGGCAATCATTTCCTGGAGATGGTAATGGTAATTTTTCTGTTGGTAGGCAACATTGGAATATGAAATTTATGGATGCTACCTCTGCTGCTCAAGCAGCGGCTAAGTTTGCAGAACATGCAAGCCTAGCTGCCAGAGCTGTTGTTGAACTTTAAAGGCAATATTGTGTTGATGGTGGTGGTTCATGCCACTTAGGTTTCAAGGATGAAGGTTGGAACAAGGGCAATCATTTCCTGGAGATGGTAATGGTAATTTTTCTGTTCGCAGGCAGAATTGGAACATGAAATTTAAGGATGCTACCTCTGCTGCTCAAGCAGCGGCTGAGATGGCAGAACATGCAAGCTTAGCTGCCAGAGCTGTTCTAGAACTTTCAAGGCAATATTGTGTTGATGATGGTGGTTCATGCCACTTAGGTTTCAAGGATGAAAGGTTGGAACATGGGCAATCATTTCCTGGAGAAGGTAATGGTAATTTTTCTGTTGGTAGGCAGAATTGGAACATGAAATATATGGATGCTACCTCTGCTGCTCAAGCAGCGGCTGAGTTTGTAGAATATTCAAGCCTAGCTGCCAGAGCTGTTGTAGAACTTTCAAGGCAATATTGGGTTGATGATGGTGGTTCATGCCACTTAGGTTTCAAGGATGAAAGGTTGGAACATGGGCAATCATTTCCTGGAGATGGTAATGGTAATTTTTCTGTTGGCAGGCAGAATTGGAACATGAAATTTATGGATGCTACCTCTGCTGCCTCAAGCAGCGGCTGAGTTTGCAGAATATTCAAGCCTAGCTGCCAGAGCTGTTGTAGAACTTTCAAGGCAATATTGTGTTGATGATGGTGGTCCATGCCACTTAGGTTTCAAGGATGAAAGGTTGGAACATGGGCAATCATTTCCTGGAGATGGTAATGGTAATTTTTCTGTTGGCAGGCAGAATTGGAACATGAAATTTAGGGATGCTACCTCTGCTGCTCAAACAACGGCTGAGTTTGCAGAACATGCAATCCTAACTGCCATAACTGTTGTAGAACTTTAAAGGCAATATTGTGTTGATGATGGTGGTTCATGCCACTTAGGTTTCAAGGATGAAAGGTTGGAACATGGTCAATCATTTCCTGGAGATGGTAATGGTAATATTTTTCTGTTGGCAGGCAGAATTGGATCATGAAATTTATGGATGCTACCTCTGCTGCTCAAGCAGCGGCTGAGTTTGCAGAATATTCAAGCCTAGCTGCCAGAGCTGTTGTAGAACTTTCAAGGCAATATTGTGTTGATGATGGTGGTCCATGCCACTTAGGTTTCTAGGATGAAAGGTTGGAACATGGGCAATCATTTCCTGGAGATGGTAATGGTAATTTTTCTGTTGGCAGGCAGAATTGGAACATGAAATTTATGGATGCTACCTCTGCTGCTCAAGCAGCGGCTGAGTTTGCAGAATATTCAAGCCTAGCTGCCAGAGCTATTGTAGAACTTTCAAGGCAATATTGTGTTGATGATGGTGGTTCATGCCACTTAGGTTTCAAGGATGAAAGGTTGGAACATGGTCAATCATTTCCTGGAGAAGGTAATGGTAATTTTTCTGTTGGTAGGCAGAATTGGAACATGAAATTTATGGATGCTACCTCTGCTGCTCAAGCAGCGGCTGAGATGGCAGAACATGCAAGCTTAGCTGCCAGAGCTGTTCTAGAACTTTCAAGGCAATATTGTGTTGATGATGGTGGTTCATGCCACTTAGGTTTCAAGGATGAAAGGTTGGAACATGGGAAATCATTTCCTGGAGATGGTAATGGTAATTTTTCTGTTGGCACGCAGAATTGGAACATGAAATTTATGGATGCTACCTCTGCTGCTCAAGCAGCGGCTGAGTTTGCAGAATATGCAAGCCTAGATGCCAGAGCTGTTGTAGAACTTTCAAGGCAATATTGTGTTGATGATGGTGGTTCATGCCACTTAGGTTTCAAGGATGAAAGGTTGGAACATGGGCAATCATTTCCTGGAGATGGTAATGGTAATTTTTCTGTTGGCAGGCAGAATTGGAACATGAAATTTAGGGATGCTACCTCTGCTGCTCAAACAACGGCTGAGTTTGCAGAACATGCAATCCTAACTGCCATAACTGTTGTAGAACTTTAAAGGCAATATTGTGTTGATGATGGTGGTTCATGCCACTTAGGTTTCAAGGATGAAATGTTGGAAGATGGGCAATCATTTCCTGGAGATGGTAATGGTAATTTTTCTGTTGGTAGGCAACATTGGAATATGAAATTTATGGATGCTACCTCTGCTGCTCAAGCAGCGGCTAAGTTTGCAGAACATGCAAGCCTAGCTGCCAGAGCTGTTGTTGAACTTTAAAGGCAATATTGTGTTGATGGTGGTGGTTCATGCCACTTAGGTTTCAAGGATGAAGGTTGGAACAAGGGCAATCATTTCCTGGAGATGGTAATGGTAATTTTTTTGTTGGCAGGCAGAATTGGAACATGAAATTTAAGGATGCTACCTCTGCTGCTCAAGCAGCGGCTGAGATTGCAGAACATGCAAGCTTAGCTGCCAGAGCTGTTCTAGAACTTTCAAGGCAATATTGTGTTGATGATGGTGGTTCATGCCACTTAGGTTTCAAGGATGAAAGGTTGGAACATGGGCAATCATTTCCTGGAGAAGGTAATGGTAATTTTTCTGTTGGCAGGCAGAATTGGAACATGAAATTTATGGATGCTACCTCTGCTGCTCAAGCAGCGGCTAAGTTTGCAGAATATGCAAGCCTAGATGCCAGAGCTGTTGTAGAACTTTCAAGGCAATATTGTGTTGATGATGGTGGTTCATGCCACTTAGGCTTCAAGGATGAAAGGTTGGAACATGGGAAATCATTTCCTGGAGATGGTAATGGTAATTTTTCTGTTGGCACGCAGAATTGGAACATGAAATTTATGGATGCTACCTCTGCTGCTCAAGTAGCGGCTGAGTTTGTAGAATATTCAAGCCTAGCTGCCAGAGCTGTTGTAGAACTTTCAAGGCAATATTGTGTTGATGATGGTGGTTCATGCCACTTAGGTTTCAAGGATGAAAGGTTGGAACATGGGCAATCATTTCCTGGAGATGGTAATGGTAATTTTTTTCTGTTGGCAGGCAGAATTGGAACATGAAATTTATGGATGCTACCTCTGCTGCTCAAGCAGCGGCTGAGTTTGCAGAACATGCAAGCCTCGCTGCCAGAGCTGTTGTAGAACTTTAAAGGCAATATTGTGTTGATGATGGTGGTTCATGCCACTTAGGTTTTAAGGATGAAAGGTTGGAACATGGGCAATCATTTCCTGGAGATGGTAATGGTAATTATTTTGTTGGCAGGCAGAATTGGAACATGAAATTTATGGATGCTACCTCTGCTGCTCAAGCAGCGGCTGAGTTTGCAGAATATGCAAGCCCAGATGCCAAAGCTATTGTAGAACTTTCAAGGCAATATTGTGTTGATGATGGTGGTTCATGCCACTTAGGTTTCAAGGATGAAAGGTTGGAACATGGTCAATCATTTTCTGGAGATGGTAATGGTAATATTTTTCTGTTGGCAGGCAGAATTGGATCATGAAATTTATGTATGCTACCTCTGCTGCTCAAGCAGCGGCTGAGTTTGCAGAATATTCAAGCCTAGCTGCCAGAGCTGTTGTAGAACTTTCAAGGCAATATTGTGTTGATGATGGTGGTCCATGCCACTTAGGTTTCTAGGATGAAAGGCTGGAACATGGGCAATCATTTCCTGGAGATGGTAATGGTAATTTTTCTGTTGGCAGGCAGAATTGGAACATGAAATTTATGGATGCTACCTCTGCTGCTCAAGCAGCGGCTGAGTTTGCAAAATATTCAAGCCTAGCTGCCAGAGCTGTTGTAGAACTTTCAAGGCAATATTGTGTTGATGATGGTGGTCCATACCACTTAGGTTTCAAGGATGAAAGGTTGGAACATGGGCAATCATTTCCTGTAGATGGTAATGGTAATTATTTTGTTGGCAGGCAGAATTGGAACATGAAATTTATGGATGCTACCTCTGCTGCTAAAGCAGCGGCTGAGTTTGCAGAATATGCAAGCCCTGATGCCAGAGCTATTGTAGAACTTTCAAGGCAATATTGTGTTGATGATGGTGGTTCATGCCACTTAGGTTTCAAGGATGAAAGGTTGGAACATGGGCAATCATTTCCTGGAGATAGTAATGGTAATTTTTCTGTTGGCAGGTAGAATTGGAACATGAAATTTAAGGATGCTACCTCTGCTGCTCAAGCAGCGGCTGAGTTTGTAGAATATTCAAGCCTAGCTGCCAGAGCTGTTGTAGAACTTTCAAGGCAATATTGTGTTGATGATGGTGGTTCATGCCACTTAGGTTTCAAGGATGAAAGGTTGGAACATGGGCAATCATTTCCTGGAGATGGTAATGGTAATGTTTCAGTTGGCAGGCAGAATTGGAACATGAAATTTATGGATGCTACCTCTGCTGCTCAAGCAGCGGCTGAGTTTGCAGAACATGCAAGCCTAGCTGCCAGAGCTGTTGTAGAACTTTAAAGGCAATATTGTGTTGATGATGGTGGTTCATGCCACTTAGGTTTCAAGGATAAAAGGTTGGAACATGGGCAATCATTTCCTGGAGATGGTAATGGTAAATTTTCTGTTGGCAGGCAGAATTGGAACATGAAATTTAAGGATGCTACCTCTGTTGCTCAAGCAGCGGCTGAGTTTGTAGAACATGCAAGCCTAGCTTCCAGAGCTGTTGTTGAACTTTAAAGGCAATATTGTGTTGATGATGGTGGTTCATGCCACTTAGGTTTCAAGGATAAAAGGTTAGAAAACGGGCAATCATTTCCTGGAGATGGTAATGGTAATTTTTCTGTTGGCAGGCAGAATTAGAATATGAAATATAAGGATGCTACCTCTACTGCTCAAGTAGCGGCTGAGTTTGCAGAATATGCAAGCCTAGATGCCAGAGCTGTTGTAGAACTTTCAAGGCAATATTGTGTTGATGATGGTGGTTCATGCCACTTAGGTTTCAAGGATGAAAGGTTGGAACATGGGCAATCATTTCCTGGAGATGGTAATGGTAATTTTTCTGTTGGCAGGCAGAATTGGAACATGAAATTTATGGATGCTACCTCTGCTGCTAAAGCAGCGGCTGAGTTTGCAGAATATGCAAGCCCAGATGCCAGAGCTATTGTAGAACTTTTAAGGCAATATTGTGTTGATGATTGTGGTTCATGCCACTTAGGTTTCAAGGATGAAAGGTTGGAACATGGGCAATCATTTCCTGGAGATAGTAATGGTAATTTTTCTGTTGGCAGGTAGAATTGGAACATGAAATTTAAGGATGCTACCTCTGCTGCTCAAGCAGCGGCTGAGTTTGTAGAATATTCAAGCCTAGCTGCCAGAGCTGTTGTAGAACTTTCAAGGCAATATTGTGTTGATGATGGCGGTTCATGTCACTTAGGTTTCAAGGATAAAAGGTTGGAACATGGGCAATCATTTCCTGGAGATGGTAATGGTAATGTTTCAGTTGGCAGGCAGAATTGGAACATGAAATTTATGGATGCTACCTCTGCTGCTCAAGCAGCGGCTGAGTTTGCAGAACATGCAAGCCTCGCTGCCAGAGCTGTTGTAGAACTTTAAAGGCAATATTGTGTTGTTGATGGTGGTTCATGCCACTTAGGTTTCAAGGATGAAAGGTTGGAACATGGGCAATCATTTCCTGTAGATGGTAATGGTAATTTTTTTGTTGGCAGGCAGAATTGGAACATGAAATTTATGGATGCGACCTCTGCTGCTCAAGCAGCGGCTGAGTTTGCAGAATATGCAAGCCCAGATGCCAGAGCTATTGTAGAACTTTCAAGGCAATATTGTGTTGATGATGGTGGTTCATGCCACTTAGGTTTCAAGGATGAAAGGTTGGAACATGGTCAATCATTTCCTGGAGATGGTAATGGTAATATTTTTCTGTTGGCAGGAAGAATTGGATTATGAAATATAAGGATGCTACCTCTGCTGCTCAAGCAGCGGCTGAGTTTGCAGAATATTCAAGCCTAGCTGCCAGAGCTGTTGTAGAACTTTCAAGGCAATATTGTGTTGATGATGGTGGTCCATGCCACTTAGGTTTCTAGGATGAAAGGTTGGAACATGGGCAATCATTTCCTGGAGATGGTAATGGTAATTTTTCTGTTGGCAGGCAGAATTGGAACATGAAATTTATGGATGCTACCTCTGCTGCTCAAGCAGCGGCTGAGTTTGCAGAATATTCAAGCCTAGCTGCCAGAGCTGTTGTAGAACTTTCAAGGCAATATTGTGTTGATGATGGTGGTCCATGCCACTTAGGTTTCAAGGATGAAAGGTTGGAACATGGGCAATCATTTCCTGGAGATGGTAATGGTAATTTTTCTGTTGGCAGGCAGAATTAGAACATAAAATATAAGGATGCTACCTCTGCTGCTCAAGCAGCGGCTGAGTTTGCAGAATATTCAAGCCTAGCTGCCAGAGCTGTTGTAGAACTTTCAAGGCAATATTGTGTTGATGATGGTGGTTCATGCCACTTAGGTTTCAAGGATGAAAGGTTGGAACATGGGCAATCATTTCCTGGAGATGGTAATGGTAATTTTTTTCTGTTGGCAGGCAGAATTGGAACATGAAATTTATGGATGCTACCTCTGCTGCTCAAGCAGCGGCTGAGTTTGCAGAACATGCAAGCCTCGCTGCCAGAGCTGTTCTAGAACTTTAAAGGCAATATTGTGTTGATGATGGTGGTTCATGCCACTTAGGTTTCAAGGATGAAAGGCTGGAACATGGGCAATCATTTCCTAGAGATGGTAATGGTAATTTTTCTGTTGGCATGCAGAATTGGAACATGAAATTTAAGGATGCTAACTCTACTGCTCAAGCAGCGGCTGACTTTGCAGAACATGCAAGCCTCGCTGCCAGAGCTGTTGTAGAACTTTAAAGGCAATATTGTGTTGATAATGGTGGATCATGGCACTTAGGTTTCAAGGATGAAAGTTTGGAACATGGGCAATCATTTCCTGGAGATGGTAATGGTAATTTTTTTGTTGGCAGGCAGAATTGGAACATGAAATTTATGGATGCTACCTCTGCTGCTCAAGCAGCGGCTGAGTTTGCAGAATATGCAAGCCCAGATGCCAGAGCTATTGTAGAACTTTCAAGGCAATATTGTGTTGATGATGGTGGTTCATGCCACTTAGGTTTCAAGGATGAAAGGTTGGAACATGGGCAATCATTTCCTGGAGATGGCAATGGTAATTTTTTTCTGTTGGCAGGCAGAATTGGAACATGAAATTTATGGATGCTACCTCTGCTGCTCAAGCAGCGGCTGAGTGTGCAGAAAATGCAAGCCTCGCTGCCAGAGCTGTTGTAGAACTTTAAAGGCAATATTGTGTTGATGATGGTGGTTCATGCCACTTAGGTTTCAAGGATGAAAGGTTGGAACATGGGCAATCATTTCCTAGAGATGGTAATGGTAATTTTTTTGTTGGCAGGCAGAATTGGAACATGAAATTTATGGATGCTACCTCTGCTGCTCAAGCAGCGGCTGAGTTTGCAGAATATGCAAGCCCAGATGCCAGAGCTATTGTAGAACTTTCAAGGCAATATTGTGTTGATGATGGTGGTTCATGCCACTTAGGTTTCAAGGATGAAAGGTTGGAACATGGTCAATCATTTCCTGGAGATGGTAATGGTAATATTTTTCTGTTGGCAGGCAGAATTGGATCATGAAATTTATGGATGCTACCTCTGCTGCTCAAGCAGCGACTGAGTTTGCAGAATATTCAAGCCTAGCTGCCAGAGCTGTTGTAGAACTTTCAAGGCAATATTGTGTTGATGATGGTGGTCCATGCCACTTAGGTTTCTAGGATGAAAGGTTGGAACATGGGCAATCATTTCCTGGAGATGGTAATGGTAATTTTTCTGTTGGCAGGCAGAATTGGAACATGAAATTTATGGATGCTACCTCTGCTGCTCAAGCAGCGGCTGAGTTTGCAGAATATTCAAGCCTAGCTGCCAGAGCTGTTGTAGAACTTTCAAGGCAATATTGTGTTGATGATGGTGGTCCATGCCACTTAGGTTTCAAGGATGAAAGGTTGGAACATGGGCAATCATTTCCTGGAGATGGTAATGGTAATTTTTCTGTTGGCAGGCAGAATTGGAACATGAAATTTATGGATGCTACCTCTGCTGCTCAAGCAGCGGCTGAGTTTGCAGAATATTCAAGCCTAGCTGCCAGAGCTGTTGTAGAACTTTCAAGGCAATATTGTGTTGATGATGGTGGTCCATGCCACTTAGGTTTCTAGGATGAAAGGTTGGAACATGGGCAATCATTTCCTGGAGATGGTAATGGTAATTTTTCTGTTGGCAGGCAGAATTGGAACATGAAATTTATGGATGCTACCTCTGCTGCTCAAGCAGCGGCTGAGTTTGCAGAATATTCAAGCCTAGCTGCCAGAGCTGTTGTATAACTTTCAAGGCAATATTGTGTTGAAGATGGTGGTCCATGCCACTTAGGTTTCAAGGATGAAAGGTTGGAACATGGGCAATCATTTCCTGGAGATGGTAATGGTAATGTTTCAGTTGGCAGGCAGAATTGGAACATGAAATTTAAGGATGCTAACTCTGCTGCTCAAGCAGTGGCTAAGTTTGCAGAATATGCAAGCCTAACTGCCAGAGCTGTTGTAGAACTTTCAAGGCAATATTGTGTTGATGATGGTGGTTCATGCCACTTAGGTTTCAAGGATAAAAGGTTGGAACATGGGCAATCATTTCCTGGAGATAGTAATGGTAATTTTTCTGTTGGCAGGTAGAATTGGAACATGATATTTAAGGATGCTACCTCTGCTGCTCAAGCAGCGGCTGAGTTTGTAGAATATTCAAGCCTAGCTGCCAGAGCTGTTGTAGAACTTTCAAGGCAATATTGTGTTGATGATGGCGGTTCATGCCACTTAGGTTTCAAGGATAAAAGGTTGGAACATGGGCAATCATTTCCTGGAGATGGTAATGGTAATGTTTCAGTTGGCAGGCAGAATTGGAACATGAAATTTATGGATGCTACCTCTGCTGCTCAAGCAGCGGCTGAGTTTGCAGAACATGCAAGCCTCGCTGCCAGAGCTGTTGTAGAACTTTAAAGGCAATATTGTGTTGTTGATGGTGGTCCATGCCACTTAGGTTTCTAGGATGAAAGGTTGGAACATGGGCAATCATTTCCTGGAGATGGTAATGGTAATTTTTCTGTTGGCAGGCAGAATTGGAACATGAAATTTATGGATGCTACCTCTGCTGCTCAAGCAGCGGCTGAGTTTGCAGAATATTCAAGCCTAGCTGCCAGAGCTGTTGTAGAACTTTCAAGGCAATATTGTGTTGATGATGGTGGTCCATGCCACTTAGGTTTCAAGGATGAAAGGTTGGAACATGGGCAATCATTTCCTGGAGATGGTAATGGTAATTTTTCTATTGGCAGGCAGAATTGGAACATGAAATTTATGGATGCTACCTCTGCTGCTCAAGCAGCGGCTGAGTTTGCAGAATATTCAAGCCTAGCTACCAGAGCTGTTGTAGAACTTTCAAGGCAATATTGTGTTGATGATGGTGGTTCATGCCACTTAGGTTTCAAGGATGAAAGGTTGGAACATGGGCAATCATTTCCTGGAGATGGTAATGGTAATTTTTCTGTTGGCAGGCAGAATTGGAACATGAAATTTATGGATGCTACCTCTGCTGCTCAAGCAGCGGCTGAGTTTGCAGAATATGCAAGCCCAGATGCCAGAGCTATTGTAGAACTTTCAAGGCAATATTGTGTTGATGATGGTGGTTCATGCCACTTAGGTTTCAAGGATGAAAGGTTGGAACATGGTCAATCATTTCCTGGAGATGGTAATGGTAATACTTTTCTGTTGGCAGGCAGAATTGGATCATGAAATATAAGGATGCTACCTCTGCTGCTCAAGCAGCGGCTGAGTTTGCAGAATATTCAAGCCTAGCTGCCAGAGCTGTTGTAGAACTTTCAAGGCAATATTGTGTTGATAATGGTGGTCCATGCCACTTAGGTTTCTAGGATGAAAGGTTGGAACATGGGCAATCATTTCCTGGAGATGGTAATGGTAATTTTTCTGTTGGCAGGCAGAATTGGAACATGAAATTTATGGATGCTACCTCTGCTGCTCAAGCAGCGGCTGAGTTTGCAGAATATTCAAGCCTAGCTGCCAGAGCTGTTGTAGAACTTTCAAGGCAATATTGTGTTGATGATGGTGGTCCATGCCACTTAGGTTTCAAGGATGAAAGGTTGGAACATGGGCAATCATTTCCTGGAGATGGTAATGGTAATTTTTCTGTTGGCAGGCAGAATTAGAACATAAAATATAAGGATGCTACCTCTACTGCTCAAGCAGCGGCTGAGTTTGCAGAATATGCAAGCCTAGATGCCAGAGCTGTTGTAGAACTTTCAAGGCAATATTGTGTTGATGATGGTGGTTCATGCCACTTAGGTTTCAAGGATGAAAGGTTGGGACATGGGCAATCATTTCCTGGAGATGGTAATGGTATTTTTTCTGTTGGCAGGCAGAATTGGAACATGAAATTTAGGGATGCTACCTCTGCTGCTCAAACAACGGCTGAGTTTGCAGAACATGCAATCCTAGCTGCCATAACTGTTGTAGAACTTTAAAGGCAATATTGTGTTGATGATGGTGGTTCATGCCACTTAGGTTTCAAGGATGAAAGGTTGGAAGATGGGCAATCATTTCCTGGAGATGGTAATGGTAATTTTTCTGTTGGTAGGCAACATTGGAATATGAAATTTATGGATGCTACCTCTGCTGCTCAAGCAGCGGCTAAGTTTGCAGAACATGCAAGCCTAGCTGCCAGAGCTGTTGTTGAACTTTAAAGGCAATATTGTGTTGATGGTGGTGGTTCATGCCACTTAGGTTTCAAGGATGAAGGTTGGAACAAGGGCAATCATTTCCTTGAGATGGTAATGGTAATTTTTCTGTTGGCAGGCAGAATTGGAACATGAAATTTAAGGATGCTACCTCTGCTGCTCAAGCAGCGGCTGAGATTGCAGAACATGCAAGCTTAGCTGCCAGAGCTGTTCTAGAACTTTCAAGGCAATATTGTGTTGATGATGGTGGTTCATGCCACTTAGGTTTCAAGGATGAAAGGTTGGAACATGGGCAATCATTTCCTGGAGATGGTAATGGTAATTTTTCTGTTGGCAGGCAGAATTGGAACATGAAATTTATGGATGCTACCTCTGCTGCTCAAGCAGCGGCTGAGTTTGCAGAATATTCAAGCCTAGCTGCCAGAGCTGTTGTAGAACTTTCAAGGCAATATTGTGTTGATGATGGTGGTTCATGCCACTTAGGTTTCAAGGATGAAAGGTTGGAACATGGGCAATCATTTCCTGGAGATGGTAATGGTAATTTTTTTCTGTTGGCAGGCAGAATTGGAACATGAAATTTATGGATGCTACCTCTGCTGCTCAAGCAGCGGCTGAGTTTGCAGAACATGCAAGCCTCGCTGCCAGAGCTGTTCTAGAACTTTAAAGGCAATATTGTGTTGATGATGGTGGTTCATGCCACTTAGGTTTCAAGGATGAAAGGCTGGAACATGGGCAATCATTTCCTAGAGATGGTAATGGTAATTTTTCTGTTGGCATGCAGAATTGGAACATGAAATTTAAGGATGCTAACTCTACTGCTCAAGCAGCGGCTGACTTTGCAGAACATGCAAGCCTCGCTGCCAGAGCTGTTGTAGAACTTTAAAGGCAATATTGTGTTGATAATGGTGGATCATGGCACTTAGGTTTCAAGGATGAAAGTTTGGAACATGGGCAATCATTTCCTGGAGATGGTAATGGTAATTTTTTTGTTGGCAGGCAGAATTGGAACATGAAATTTATGGATGCTACCTCTGCTGCTCAAGCAGCGGCTGAGTTTGCAGAATATGCAAGCCCAGATGCCAGAGCTATTGTAGAACTTTCAAGGCAATATTGTGTTGATGATGGTGGTTCATGCCACTTAGGTTTCAAGGATGAAAGGTTGGAACATGGGCAATCATTTCCTGGAGATGGCAATGGTAATTTTTTTCTGTTGGCAAGGCAGAATTGGAACATGAAATTTATGGATGCTACCTCTGCTGCTCAAGCAGCGGCTGAGTGTGCAGAAAATGCAAGCCTCGCTGCCAGAGCTGTTGTAGAACTTTAAAGGCAATATTGTGTTGATGATGGTGGTTCATGCCACTTAGGTTTCAAGGATGAAAGGTTGGAACATGGGCAATCATTTCCTGGAGATGGTAATGGTAATTTTTTTGTTGGCAGGCAGAATTGGAACATGAAATTTATGGATGCTACCTCTGCTGCTCAAGCAGCGGCTGAGTTTGCAGAATATGCAAGCCCAGATGCCAGAGCTATTGTAGAACTTTCAAGGCAATATTGTGTTGATGATGGTGGTTCATGCCACTTAGGTTTCAAGGATGAAAGGTTGGAACATGGTCAATCATTTCCTGGAGATGGTAATGGTAATATTTTTCTGTTGGCAGGCAGAATTGGATCATGAAATTTATGGATGCTACCTCTGCTGCTCAAGCAGCGACTGAGTTTGCAGAATATTCAAGCCTAGCTGCCAGAGCTGTTGTAGAACTTTCAAGGCAATATTGTGTTGATGATGGTGGTCCATGCCCCTTAGGTTTCTAGGATGAAAGGTTGGAACATGGGCAATCATTTCCTGGAGATGGTAATGGTAATTTTTCTGTTGGCAGGCAGAATTGGAACATGAAATTTATGGATGCTACCTCTGCTGCTCAAGCAGCGGCTGAGTTTGCAGAATATTCAAGCCTAGCTGCCAGAGCTGTTGTAGAACTTTCAAGGCAATATTGTGTTGATGATGGTGGTCCATGCCACTTAGGTTTCAAGGATGAAAGGTTGGAACATGGGCAATCATTTCCTGGAGATGGTAATGGTAATTTTTCTGTTGGCAGGCAGAATTGGAACATGAAATTTATGGATGCTACCTCTGCTGCTCAAGCAGCGGCTGAGTTTGCAGAATATTCAAGCCTAGCTGCCAGAGCTGTTGTAGAACTTTCAAGGCAATATTGTGTTGATGATGGTGGTCCATGCCACTTAGGTTTCAAGGATGAAAGGTTGGAACATGGGCAATCATTTCCTGGAGATGGTAATGGTAATTTTTCTGTTGGCAGGCAGAATTGGAACATGAAATTTATGGATGCTACCTCTGCTGCTCAAGCAGCGGCTGAGTTTGCAGAATATTCAAGCCTAGCTGCCAGAGCTGTTGTAGAACTTTCAAGGCAATATTGTGTTGATGATGGTGGTCTATGCCACTTAGGTTTCAAGGATGAAAGGTTGGAACATGGGCAATCATTTCCTGGAGATGGTAATGGTAATGTTTCAGTTGGCAGGCAGAATTGGAACATGAAATTTAAGGATGCTAACTCTGCTGCTCAAGCAGTGGCTAAGTTTGCAAAATATGCAAGCCTAGCTGCCAGAGCTGTTGTAGAACTTTCAAGGCAATATTGTGTTGATGATGGTGGTTCATGCCACTTAGGTTTCAAGGATAAAAGGTTGGAAAATGGGCAATCATTTCCTGGAGATAGTAATGGTAATTTTTCTGTTGGCAGGTAGAATTGGAACATGATATTTAAGGATGCTACCTCTGCTGCTCAAGCAGCGGCTGAGTTTGTAGAATATTCAAGCCTAGCTGCCAGAGCTGTTGTAGAACTTTCAAGGCAATATTGTGTTGATGATGGCGGTTCATGCCACTTAGGTTTCAAGGATAAAAGGTTGGAACATGGGCAATCATTTCCTGGAGATGGTAATGGTAATGTTTCAGTTGGCAGGCAGAATTGGAACATGAAATTTATGGATGCTACCTCTGCTGCTCAAGCAGCGGCTGAGTTTGCAGAACATGCAAGCCTCGCTGCCAGAGCTGTTGTAGAACTTTAAAGGCAATATTGTGTTGTTGATGGTGGTCCATGCCACTTAGGTTTCTAGGATGAAAGGTTGGAACATGGGCAATCATTTCCTGGAGATGGTAATGGTAATTTTTCTGTTGGCAGGCAGAATTGGAACATGAAATTTATGGATGCTACCTCTGCTGCTCAAGCAGCGGCTGAGTTTGCAGAATATTCAAGCCTAGCTGCCAGAGCTGTTGTAGAACTTTCAAGGCAATATTGTGTTGATGATGGTGGTCCATGCCACTTAGGTTTCAAGGATGAAAGGTTGGAACATGGGCAATCATTTCCTGGAGATGGTAATGGTAATTTTTCTGTTGGCAGGCAGAATTGGAACATGAAATTTATGGATGCTACCTCTGCTGCTCAAGCAGCGGCTGAGTTTGCAGAATATTCAAGCCTAGCTACCAGAGCTGTTGTAGAACTTTCAAGGCAATATTGTGTTGATGATGGTGGTTCATGCCACTTAGGTTTCAAGGATGAAAGGTTGGAACATGGGCAATCATTTCCTGGAGATGGTAATGGTAATTTTTCTGTTGGCAGGCAGAATTGGAACATGAAATTTATGGATGCTACCTCTGCTGCTCAAGCAGCGGCTGAGTTTGCAGAATATGCAAGCCCAGATGCCAGAGCTATTGTAGAACTTTCAAGGCAATATTGTGTTGATGATGGTGGTTCATGCCACTTAGGTTTCAAGGATGAAAGGTTGGAACATGGTCAATCATTTCCTGGAGATGGTAATGGTAATACTTTTCTGTTGGCAGGCAGAATTGGATCATGAAATATAAGGATGCTACCTCTGCTGCTCAAGCAGCGGCTGAGTTTGCAGAATATTCAAGCCTAGCTGCCAGAGCTGTTGTAGAACTTTCAAGGCAATATTGTGTTGATAATGGTGGTCCATGCCACTTAGGTTTCTAGGATGAAAGGTTGGAACATGGGCAATCATTTCCTGGAGATGGTAATGGTAATTTTTCTGTTGGCAGGCAGAATTGGAACATGAAATTTATGGATGCTACCTCTGCTGCTCAAGCAGCGGCTGAGTTTGCAGAATATTCAAGCCTAGCTGCCAGAGCTGTTGTAGAACTTTCAAGGCAATATTGTGTTGATGATGGTGGTCCATGCCACTTAGGTTTCAAGGATGAAAGGTTGGAACATGGGCAATCATTTCCTGGAGATGGTAATGGTAATTTTTCTGTTGGCAGGCAGAATTAGAACATAAAATATAAGGATGCTACCTCTACTGCTCAAGCAGCGGCTGAGTTTGCAGAATATGCAAGCCTAGATGCCAGAGCTGTTGTAGAACTTTCAAGGCAATATTGTGTTGATGATGGTGGTTCATGCCACTTAGGTTTCAAGGATGAAAGGTTGGGACATGGGCAATCATTTCCTGGAGATGGTAATGGTATTTTTTCTGTTGGCAGGCAGAATTGGAACATGAAATTTAGGGATGCTACCTCTGCTGCTCAAACAACGGCTGAGTTTGCAGAATATGCAATCCTAGCTGCCATAACTGTTGTAGAACTTTAAAGGCAATATTGTGTTGATGATGGTGGTTCATGCCACTTAGGTTTCAAGGATGAAAGGTTGGAAGATGGGCAATCATTTCCTGGAGATGGTAATGGTAATTTTTCTGTTGGTAGGCAACATTGGAATATGAAATTTATGGATGCTACCTCTGCTGCTCAAGCAGCGGCTAAGTTTGCAGAACATGCAAGCCTAGCTGCCAGAGCTGTTGTTGAACTTTAAAGGCAATATTGTGTTGATGGTGGTGGTTCATGCCACTTAGGTTTCAAGGATGAAGGTTGGAACAAGGGCAATCATTTCCTTGAGATGGTAATGGTAATTTTTCTGTTGGCAGGCAGAATTGGAACATGAAATTTAAGGATGCTACCTCTGCTGCTCAAGCAGCGGCTGAGATTGCAGAACATGCAAGCTTAGGTGCCAGAGCTGTTCTAGAACTTTCAAGGCAATATTGTGTTGATGATGGTGGTTCATGCCACTTAGGTTTCAAGGATGAAAGGTTGGAACATGAGCAATCATTTCCTGGAGAAGGTAATGGTAATTTTTCTGTTGGCAGGCAGAATTGGAACATGAAATTTATGGATGCTACCTCTGCTGCTCAAGCAGCGGCTGAGTTTTGCAGAATATTCAAGCCTAGCTGCCAGAGCTGTTGTAGAACTTTCAAGGCAATATTGTGTTGATGATGGTGGTTCATGCCACTTAGGTTTCAAGGATGAAAGGTTGGAACATGGGCAATCATTTCCTGGAGATGGTAATGGTAATTTTTTTCTGTTGGCAGGCAGAATTGGAACATGAAATTTATGGATGCTACCTCTGCTGCTCAAGCAGCGGCTGAGTTTGCAGAACATGCAAGCCTCGCTGCCAGAGCTGTTGTAGAACTTTAAAGGCAATATTGTGTTGATGATGGTGGTTCATGCCACTTAGGTTTCAAGGATGAAAGGTTGGAACATGGGCAATCATTTCCTGGAGATGGTAATGGTAATTTTTTTGTTGGCAGGCAGAATTGGAACATGAAATTTATAGATGCTACCTCTGCTGCTCAAGCAGCGGCTGAGTTTGCAGAATATGCAAGCCCAGATGCCAGATCTATTGTAGAACTTTCAAGGCAATATTGTGTTGATGATGGTGGTTCATGCCACTTAGGTTTCAAGGATGAAAGGTTGGAACATGGGCAATCATTTCCTGGAGATGGTAATGGTAATTTTTTTCTGTTGGCAGGCATAATTGGAACATGAAATTTATGGATGCTACCTCTGCTGCTCAAGCAGCGGCTGAGTGTGCAGAACATGCAAGCCTCGCTGCCAGAGCTGTTGTAGAACTTTAAAGGCAATATTGTGTTGATGATGGTGGTTCATGCCACTTAGGTTTCAAGGATGAAAGGTTGGAACAAGGGCAATCATTTCCTGGAGATGGTAATGGTAATTTTTTTGTTGGCAGGCAGAATTGGAACATGAAATTTATGGATGCTACCTCTGCTGCTCAAGCAGCGGCTGAGTTTGCAGAATATGCAAGCCCAGATGCCAGAGCTATTGTAGAACTTTCAAGGCAATATAGTGTTGATGATGGTGGTTCATGCCACTTAGGTTTCAAGGATGAAAGGTTGGAACATGGTCAATCATTTCCTGGAGATGGTAATGGTAATATTTTTCTATTGGCAGGCAGAATTGGATCATGAAATTTATGGATGCTACCTCTGCTGCTCAAGCAGCGACTGAGTTTGCAGAATATTCAAGCCTAGCTGCCAGAGCTGTTGTAGAACTTTCAAGGCAATATTGTGTTGATGATAGTGGTCCATGCCACTTAGGTTTCTAGGATGAAAGGTTGGAACATGGGCAATCATTTCCTGGAGATGGTAATGGTAATTTTTCTGTTGGCAGGCAGAATTGGAACATGAAATTTATGGATGCTACCTCTGCTGCTCAAGCAGCGGCAGAGTTTGCAGAATATTCAAGCCTAGCTGCCAGAGCTGTTGTAGAACTTTCAAGGCAATATTGTGTTGATGATGGTGGTCCATGCCACTTAGGTTTCAAGGATGAAAGGTTGGAACATGGGCAATCATTTCCTGGAGATGGTAATGGTAATTTTTCTGTTGGCAGGCAGAATTGGAACATGAAATTTATGGATGCTACCTCTGCTGCTAAAGCAGCGGCTGAGTTTGCAGAATATGCAAGCCCTGATGCCAGAGTTATTGTAGAACTTTCAAGGCAATATTGTGTTGATGATGGTGGTTCATGCCACTTAGGTTTCAAGGATGAAAGGTTGGAACATGGGCAATCATTTCCTGGAGATAGTAATGGTAATTTTTCTGTTGGCAGGCAGAATTGGAACATGAAATTTAAGGATGCTACCTCTGCTGCTCAAGCAGCGGCTGAGTTTGTAGAATATTCAAGCCTAGATGCCAGAGCTGTTGTAGAACTTTCAAGGCAATATTGTGTTGATGATGGTGGTTCATGCCACTTAGGTTTCAAGGATGAAAGGTTGGAACATGGGCAATCATTTCCTGGAGATGGTAATGGTAATGTTTCAGTTAGCAGGCAGAATTGGAACATGAAATTTAAGGATGCTAACTCTGCTGCTCAAGCAGTGGCTGAGTTTGCAGAATATGCAAGCCTAGCTGCCAGAGCTGTTGTAGAACTTTCAAGGCAATATTGTGTTGATGATGGTGGTTCATGCCACTTAGGCTTTAAGGATGAAAGGTTGGAACATGGGTAATCAATTCCTGGAGATGGTAATGGTAATTTTTCTGTTGGCAGGCAGAATTGGAACATGAAATTTATGGATGCTACCTCTGCTGCTAAAGCAGCGACTGAGTTTGCAGAATATTCAAGCCTAGCTACCAGAGCTGTTGTAGAACTTTCAAGGCAATATTGTGTTGATGATGGTGGTTCATGCCACTTAGGTTTCAAGGATGAAAGGTTGGAACATGGGCAATCATTTCCTGGAGATGGTAATGGTAAATTTTCTGTTGGCAGGCAAAATTGGAACATGAAATTTAAGGATGCTACCTTTGTTGCTCAAGCAGCGGCAGAGTTTGCAGAACATGCAAGCCTTGCTGCCAGAGCTGTTGTTGAACTTTAAAGGCAATATTGTGTTGATGGTGGTGGTTCATGCCACTTAGGTTTCAAGGATGAAAGGTTGGAACAAGGGCAATCATTTCCTGGAGATGGTAATGGTAATTTTTTTGTTGGCAGGCAGAATTGGAACATGAAATTTATGGATGCTACCTCTGCTGCTCAAGCAGCGGCTGAGTTTGCAGAACATGCAAGCCTAGCTGCCAGAGCTGTTGTAGAACTTTCAAGGCAATATTGTGTTGATGATGGTGGTTCATGCCACTTAGGTTTCAAGGATGAAAGGTTGGAACATGGGCAATCATTTCTTGGAGATGGTAATGATACTTTTTCTATTGGCAGGCAGAATTGGAACATGAAATTTAAGGATGCTACCTCTACTGCTCAAGCAGCGGCTGAGTTTGCAGAACATGCAAGCCTAGAGCCAGAGCTGTTCTAGAACTTTCAAGGCAATATTCTGTTGATGATGGTGGTTCATGCCACTTAGGTTTCAAGGATGAAAGGTTGGAACATGGGCAATCATTTCCTGGAGATGGTAATGGTAATTTTTCTGTTGGCAGGCAGAATTGGAACATGAAATTTATGGATGCTACCTCTGCTGCTCAAGCAGCGGCTGAGTTTGCAGAATATTCAAGCCTAGCTGCCAGAGCTGTTGTAGAACTTTCAAGGAAATATTGTGTTGATGATGGTGGTTCATGCCACTTAAGCTTTAAGGATGAATGGTTGGAACATGGACAATCATTTCCTGGAGATGGTAATGGTAATTTTTCTGTTGGCAGGCAGAATTGGAACATGAAATTTATGGATGCTACCTCTGCTGCTCAAGCAGCGGCTGAGTTTGTAGAATATGCAAGCCTAGATGCCAGAACTGTTATAGAACTTTCAAGGCAATATTGTGTTGATGATGGTGGTTCATGCCACTTAGGTTTCAAGGATGAAAGGTTGGAACATAGACAATCATTTCCTGGAGATGGTAATGGTAATTTTTCTGTTGGCAGGCAGAATTGGAACATGAAATTTATGGATGCTACCTCTGCTGCTACAGCAGCGACTGAGTTTGCAGAATATTCAAGCCTAGCTGCCAGAGCTGTTGTAGAACTTTCAAGGTAATATTGTGTTGATGATGGTGGTTCATGCCACTTAGCTTTCAAGGATGAAAGGTTGGAACATGGGCAATCATTTCCTGGAGATGGTAATGGTAATTTTTTTCTGTTGGCAGGCAGAATTGGAACATGGAATTTATGGATGCTACCTCTGCTGCTCAAGCAGCGGCTGAGTTTGCAGAATATTCAAGCCTAGCTGCCAGAGCTGTTGTAGAACTTTCAAGGCAATATTGTGTTGATGATGGTTGTCCATGCCACTTAGGTTTCAAGGATGAAAGGTTGGAACATGGGCAATCATTTCCTGGAGATGGTAATGGTAATTTTTCTGTTGGCAGGCAGAATTGGAACATGAAATTTATGGATGCTACCTCTGCTGCTAAAGCAGCGGCTGAGTTTGCAGAATATGCAAGCCCTGATGCCAGAGTTATTGTAGAACTTTTAAGGCAATATTGTGTTGATGATGGTGGTTCATGCCACTTAGGTTTCAAGGATGAAAGGTTGGAACATGGGCAATCATTTCCTGGAGATAGTAATGGTAATTTTTCTGTTGGCAGGCAGAATTGGAACATGAAATTTAAGGATGCTACCTCTGCTGCTCAAGCAGCGGCTGAGGTTGTAGAATATTCAAGCCTAGATGCCAGAGCTGTTGTAGAACTTTCAAGGCAATATTGTGTTGATGATGGTGGTTCATGCCACTTAGGTTTCAAGGATGAAAGGTTGGAACATGGGCAATCATTTCCTGGAGATGGTAATGGTAATTTTTTTCTATTGGCAGGCAGAATTGGATCATGAAATTTATGGATGCTACCTCTGCTGCTCAAGCAGCGACTGAGTTTGCAGAATATTCAAGCCTAGCTGCCAGAGCTGTTGTAGAACTTTCAAGGCAATATTGTGTTGATGATAGTGGTCCATGCCACTTAGGTTTCTAGGATGAAAGGTTGGAACATGGGCAATCATTTCCTGGAGATGGTAATGGTAATTTTTCTGTTGGCAGGCAGAATTGGAACATGAAATTTATGGATGCTACCTCTGCTGCTCAAGCAGCGGCTGAGTTTGCAGAATATTCAAGCCTAGCTGCCAGAGCTGTTGTAGAACTTTCAAGGCAATATTGTGTTGATGATGGTGGTCCATGCCACTTAGGTTTCAAGGATGAAAGGTTGGAACATGGGCAATCATTTCCTGGAGATGGTAATGGTAATTTTTCTGTTGGCAGGCAGAATTGGAACATGAAATTTATGGATGCTACCTCTGCTGCTAAAGCAGCGGCTGAGTTTGCAGAATATGCAAGCCCTGATGCCAGAGTTATTGTAGAACTTTCAAGGCAATATTGTGTTGATGATGGTGGTTCATGCCACTTAGGTTTCAAGGATTAAAGGTTGGAACATGGGCAATCATTTCCTGGAGATAGTAATGGTAATTTTTCTGTTGGCAGGCAGAATTGGAACATGAAATTTAAGGATGCTACCTCTGCTGCTCAAGCAGCGGCTGAGTTTGTAGAATATTCAAGCCTAGATGCCAGAGCTGTTGTAGAACTTTCAAGGCAATATTGTGTTGATGATGGTGGTTCATGCCACTTAGGTTTCAAGGATGAAAGGTTGGAACATGGGCAATCATTTCCTGGAGATGGTAATGGTAATGTTTCAGTTAGCAGGCAGAATTGGAACATGAAATTTAAGGATGCTAACTCTGCTGCTCAAGCAGTGGCTGAGTTTGCAGAATATGCAAGCCTAGCTGGCAGAGCTGTTGTAGAACTTTCAAGGCAATATTGTGTTGATGATGGTGGTTCATGCCACTTAGGCTTTAAGGATGAAAGGTTGGAACATGGGTAATCAATTCCTGGAGATGGTAATGGTAATTTTTCTGTTGGCAGGCAGAATTGGAACATGAAATTTATGGATGCTACCTCTGCTGCTAAAGCAGCGACTGAGTTTGCAGAATATTCAAGCCTAGCTACCAGAGCTGTTGTAGAACTTTCAAGGCAATATTGTGTTGATGATGGTGGTTCATGCCACTTAGGTTTCAAGGATGAAAGGTTGGAACATGGGCAATCATTTCCTGGAGATGGTAATGGTAAATTTTCTGTTGGCAGGCAAAATTGGAACATGAAATTTAAGGATGCTACCTTTGTTGCTCAAGCAGCGGCAGAGTTTGCAGAACATGCAAGCCTTGCTGCCAGAGCTGTTGTTGAACTTTAAAGGCAATATTGTGTTGATGGTGGTGGTTCATGCCACTTAGGTTTCAAGGATGAAAGGTTGGAACAAGGGCAATCATTTCCTGGAGATGGTAATGGTAATTTTTTTGTTGGCAGGCAGAATTGGAACATGAAATTTATGGATGCTACCTCTGCTGCTCAAGCAGCGGCTGAGTTTGCAGAACATGCAAGCCTAGCTGCCAGAGCTGTTGTAGAACTTTCAAGGCAATATTGTGTTGATGATGGTGGTTCATGCCACTTAGGTTTCAAGGATGAAAGGTTGGAACATGGGCAATCATTTCTTGGAGATGGTAATGATACTTTTTCTATTGGCAGGCAGAATTGGAACATGAAATTTAAGGATGCTACCTCTACTGCTCAAGCAGCGGCTGAGTTTGCAGAATATGCAAGCCTAGAGCCAGAGCTGTTCTAGAACTTTCAAGGCAATATTCTGTTGATGATGGTGGTTCATGCCACTTAGGTTTCAAGGATGAAAGGTTGGAACATGGGCAATCATTTCCTGGAGATGGTAATGGTAATTTTTCTGTTGGCAGGCAGAATTGGAACATGAAATTTATGGATGCTACCTCTGCTGCTCAAGCAGCGGCTGAGTTTGCAGAATATTCAAGCCTAGCTGCCAGAGCTGTTGTAGAACTTTCAAGGAAATATTGTGTTGATGATGGTGGTTCATGCCACTTAAGCTTTAAGGATGAATGGTTGGAACATGGGCAATCATTTCCTGGAGATGGTAATGGTAATTTTTCTGTTGGCAGGCAGAATTGGAACATGAAATTTATGGATGCTACCTCTGCTGCTCAAGCAGCGGCTGAGTTTGTAGAATATGCAAGCCTAGATGCCAGAACTGTTGTAGAACTTTCAAGGCAATATTGTGTTGATGATGGTGGTTCATGCCACTTAGGTTTCAAGGATGAAAGGTTGGAACATAGACAATCATTTCCTGGAGATGGTAATGGTAATTTTTCTGTTGGCAGGCAGAATTGGAACATGAAATTTATGGATGCTACCTCTGCTGCTACAGCAGCGACTGAGTTTGCAGAATATTCAAGCCTAGCTGCCAGAGCTGTTGTAGAACTTTCAAGGTAATATTGTGTTGATGATGGTGGTTCATGCCACTTAGCTTTCAAGGATGAAAGGTTGGAACATGGGCAATCATTTCCTGGAGATGGTAATGGTAATTTTTTTCTGTTGGCAGGCAGAATTGGAACATGAAATTTATGGATGCTACCTCTGCTGCTCAAGCAGCGGCTGAGTTTGCAGAACATGCAAGCCTCGCTGCCAGAGCTGTTGTAGAACTTTAAAGGCAATATTGTGTTGATGATGGTGGTTCATGCCACTTAGGTTTCAAGGATGAAAGGTTGGAGCATGGGCAATAATTTCCTAGAGATTGTAATGGTAATTTTTCTGTTGGCAGGCAACATTGGAATATGAAATTTATGGATGCTACCTCTGCTGCTCAAGCAGTGGCTGAGTTTGCAGAATATCCAAGCCTAGCTGCCAGAGCTGTTGTAGAACTTTCACGGCAATATTGTGTTGATGATGGTGGTTCATGCTACTTAGGTTTCAAGGATGAAATGTTGGAACATGGGCAATCATTTCCTGGAGATGGTAATGGTAAATTTTCTGTTGGCAGGCAGAATTGGAACATGAAATTTATGGATGCTACCTCTGCTGCTCAAGCAGCAGCTGAGTTTGCAGAATATGCAAGCCTAGATGCCAGAGCTGCTGTAGAACTTTCAAGGCAATATTGTGTTGATGATGGTGGTTCATGCCACTTAGGCTTTAAGTATGAAAGGTTGGAACATGGGCAATCATTTCCTAGAGATGGTAATGGTAATTTTTCTGTTGGCAGGCAGAATTAGAACATGAAATTTAAGGATGCTACCTCTACTGCTCAAGCAGCGACTCAGTTTGCAGAATATGCAAGCCTAGATGCCAGAGCTGTTGTAGAACTTTCAAGGCAATATTGTGTTGATGATGGTGGTTCGTGCCACTTAGGCTTTAAGGATGAAAGGTTGGAACATGGGCAATCATTTCCTGGAGATGGTAATGGTAATTTTTCTGTTGGCAGGCAGAATTGGAACATGAAATTTATGGATGCTACCTCTGCTGCTCAAGCAGCGGCTGAGTTTGCAGAACATGCAAGCCTAGCTGCCAGAGCTGTTGTAGAACTTTCAAGGTAATATTGTGTTGATGATGGTGGTTCATGCCACTTAGGTTTCAAGGATGAAAGGTTGGAACATGGGCAATCATTTCCTGGAGATGGTAATGGTAAATTTTTTGTTGGCAGGCAGAATTGGAACATGAAATTTAAGGATGCTACCTCTGTTGCTCAAGCAGCGGCTGAGTTTGCAGAACATGCAAGCCTAGCTGCCAGAGCTGTTGTAGAACTTTCAAGGCAATATTGTGTTGATGACGGTGGTTCATGCCACTTAGGTTTCAAGGATGAAAGGTTGGAATATGGGCAATCATTTCCTGGAGATGGTAATGGTAATTTTTCTGTTGGCAGGCAGAATTGGAACATGAAATTTAGGGATGCTACCTCTGCTGCTCAAACAGCGGCTGAGTTTGCAGAACATGCAAGCCTAGCTGCCTTAGCTGTTGTAGAACTTTAAAGGCTATATTGTGTTGATGATGGTGGTTAATGCCACTTAGGTTTCAAGGATAAAAGGTTGGAACATGGGCAATCATTTACTGTAGATGGTAATGGTAATTTTTCTGTTGGCAGGCGACATTGGAACATGAAATTTAAGGATGCTACCTCTGCTGCTCAAGCAGCGGCTGAGTTTGCAGAACATGCAAGCCTAGCTGCCAGAGCTGTTGTTGAACTTTAAAGGCAATATTGTGTTGATGGTGGTGGTTCATGCCACTTAGGTTTCAAGGATGAAAGGTTGGAACAAGGGCAATCATTTCCTGGAGATGGTAATGGTAATTTTTCTGTTGGCAGGCAGAATTGGAACATGAAATTTAAGGATGCTACCTATACTGCTCAAGCAGTGGCTGAGTTTGCAGAATATGCAAGCTTAGATGCCAGAGCTGTTGTAGAACTTTAAAGGCAATATTATGTTGATGGTGGTGGTTCATGCCACTTAGGTTTCAAGGATGAAAGGTTGGAACAAGGGCAATCATTTCCTGGAGATAGTAATGGTAATTTTTCTATTGGCAGGCAGAATTGGAACATGAAATTTATGGATGCTACCTCTACTGCTCAAGTAACGACTGAGTTTGCAGAATATTCAAGCCTAGCTGCCAGAGCTGTTGTAGAACTTTTAAGGCAATATTGTGTTGATGATGGTGGTCCATGCCACTTAGGTTTCAAGGATGAAAGGTTGGAACATGGGCAATCATTTTCTGGAGATGGTAATGGTAATTTTTCTTTTGGCAGGCAGAATTGGAACATAAAATTTATGGATGTTACCTCTGCTGCTCAAGCAGCGGCTGAGTTTGCACAATATGCAAGCCCAAATGCCAGAGCTGTTGTAAAACTTTCAAGGCAATATTGTGTTGATGATGGTGGTTCATGCAACTTAGGTTTCAAGGATGAAAGGTTGGAACATGGGCAATCATTTCCTGGAGATGGTAATGGTGATTTTTCTGTTGGCAGGCAGAATTGGAACTTGAAATTTATGGATGCTACCTCTGCTGCTCAAGCAGCGGCTGAGTTTGCAGAATATTCAAGCCTAGCTGCCAGAGCTGTTGTAGAACTTTAAAGGCAATATTGTGTTGATGATGGTGGTTCATGCCACTTAGGTTTCAAGGATGAAAGGTTGGAACATGGGCAATCATTTCCTAGAGATTTTAATGGTAATTTTTCGGTTGGCAGGCAGAATTGGAACATGAAATTTAAGAATGCTACCTCTACTGCTCAAGCAGCGGCTGAGTTTGCAGAACATACAAGCCTAGCTGCCATAGCTGTTGTAGAACTTTAAAGGCAATATTGTGTTGATGATGGTGGTTCATGCCACTTAGGTTTCAAGGATGAAAGGTTGGAACAAGGGCAATCATTTCCTGGAGATGGTACTGGTAATTTTTCTGTTGGCAGGCAGAATTGGAACATGAAATTTAAGGATGCTACCTCTACTGCTCAAGCAGCGGCTGAGTTTGCAGAATATGCAAGCCTAGCTGCCAGAGCTGTTGTAGAACTTTCACGGCAATATTGTGTTGATGATGGTGGTTCATGCTACTTAGGTTTCAAGGATGAAATGTTAGAACATGGGCAATCATTTCCTGGAGATGGTAATGGTAAATTTTCTGTTGGCAGGCAGAATTGGAACATGAAATTTATGGATGCTACCTCTGCTGCTCAAGCAGCAGCTGAGTTTGCAGAATATGCAAGCCTAGATGCCAGAGCTGCTGTAGAACTTTCAAGGCAATATTGTGTTGATGATGGTGGTTCATGCCACTTAGGCTTTAAGTATGAAAGGTTGGAACATGGGCAATTATTTCCTAGAGATGGTAATGGTAATTTTTCTGTTGGCAGGCAGAATTAGAACATGAAATTTAAGGATGCTACCTCTACTGCTCAAGCAGTGACTCAGTTTGCAGAATATGCAAGCCTAGATGCCAGAGCTGTTGTAGAACTTTCAAGGCAATATTGTGTTGATGATGGTGGTTCATGCCACTTAGGCTTTAAGGATGAAAGGTTGGAACATGGGCAATCATTTCCTGGAGATGGTAATGGTAATTTTTCTATTGGCAATCAGAATTGGAACATGAAATTTAAGGATGCTACCTCTGCGGCTCAAGCAGCGGCTGAGTTTGCAGAACATGCAAGCCTAGCTGCCAGAGCTGTTGTTGAACTGTAAAGGCAATATTGTGTTGATGGTGGTGGTTCATGCCACTTAGGTTTCAAGGATGAAAGGTTGGAACAAGGGCAATCATTTCCTGGAGATGGTAATGGTAATTTTTCTGTTGGCAGGCAGAATTGGAACATGAAATTTAAGGATGCTACCTATACTGCTCAAGCAGTGGCTGAGTTTGCAGAATATGCAAGCTTAGATGCCAGAGCTGTTGTAGAACTTTAAAGGCAATATTATGTTGATGGTGGTGGTTCATGCCACTTAGGTTTCAAGGATGAAAGGTTGGAACAAGGGCAATCATTTCCTGGAGATAGTAATGGTAATTTTTCTATTGGCAGGCAGAATTGGAACATGAAATTTATGGATGCTACCTCTACTGCTCAAGCAACGACTGAGTTTACAGAATATTCAAGCCTAGCTGCCAGAGCTGTTGTAGAACTTTTAAGGCAATATTGTGTTGATGATGGTGGTCCATGCCACTTAGGTTTCAAGGATGAAAGGTTGGAACATGGGCAATCATTTTCTGGAGATGGTAATGGTAATTTGTCTTTTGGCAGGCAGAATTGGAACATAAAATTTATGGATGTTACCTCTGCTGCTCAAGCAGCGGCTGAGTTTGCACAATATGCAAGCCCAAATGCCAGAGCTGTTGTAAAACTTTCAAGGCAATATTGTGTTGATGATGGTGGTTCATGCAACTTAGGTTTCAAGGATGAAAGGTTGGAACATGGGCAATCATTTCCTGGAGATGGTAATGGTGATTTTTCTGTTGGCAGGCAGAATTGGAACTTGAAATTTATGGATGCTACCTCTGCTGCTCAAGCAGCGGCTGAGTTTGCAGAATATTCAAGCCTAGCTGCCAGAGCTGTTGTAGAACTTTCAAGGCAATATTGTGTTGATGACGGTGGTTCATGCCACTTAGGTTTCAAGGATGAAAGGTTGGAATATGGGCAATCATTTCCTGGAGATGGTAATGGTAATTTTTCTGTTGGCAGGCAGAATTGGAACATGAAATTTAGGGATGCTACCTCTGCTGCTCAAATAACCGCTGAGTTTGCAGAACATACAAGCCTAGCTGCCATAGCTGTTGTAGAACTTTAAAGGCAATATTGTGTTGATGATGGTGGTTCATGCCACTTAGGTTTCAAGGATTAAAGGTTGGAACAAGGGCAATCATTTCCTGGAGATGGTAATGGTAATTTTTCTGTTGGCAGGCAGAATTGGAACATGAAATTTAAGGATGCTACCTCTACTGCTCAAGCAGCGGCTGAGTTTGCAGAATATGCAAGCCTAGCTGCCAGAGCTGTTGTAGAACTTTCACGGCAATATTGTGTTGATGATGGTGGTTCATGCTACTTAGGTTTCAAGGATGAAATGTTAGAACATGGGCAATCATTTCCTGGAGATGGTAATGGTAAATTTTCTGTTGGCAGGCAGAATTGGAACATGAAATTTATGGATGCTACCTCTGCTGCTCAAGCAGCAGCTGAGTTTGCAGAATATGCAAGCCTAGATGCCAGAGCTGCTGTAGAACTTTCAAGGCAATATTGTGTTGATGATGGTGGTTCATGCCACTTAGGCTTTAAGTATGAAAGGTTGGAACATGGGCAATTATTTCCTAGAGATGGTAATGGTAATTTTTCTATTGGCAGGCAGAATTAGAACATGAAATTTAAGGATGCTACCTCTACTGCTCAAGCAGCGACTCAGTTTGCAGAATATGCAAGCCTAGATGCCAGAGCTGTTGTAGAACTTTCAAGGCAATATTGTGTTGATGATGGTGGTTCATGCCACTTAGGCTTTAAGGATGAAAGGTTGGAACATGGGCAATCATTTCCTGGAGATGGTAATGGTAATTTTTCTGTTGGCAATCAGAATTGGAACATGAAATTTAAGGATGCTACCTCTGCTGCTCAAGCAGCGGCTGAGTTTGCAGAACATGCAAGCCTAGCTGCCAGAGCTGTTGTTGAACTGTAAAGGCAATATTGTGTTGATGGTGGTGGTTCATGCCACTTGGGTTTCAAGGATGAAAGGTTGGAACATGGGCAATCATTTCCTGGAGATGGTAATGGTAAATTTTTTGTTGGCAGGCAGAATTGGAACATGAAATTTAAGGATGCTACCTCTGTTGCTCAAGCAGCGGCTGAGTTTGCAGAACATGCAAGCCTAGCTGCCAGAGCTGTTGTTGAACTTTAAAGGCAATATTGTGTTGATGGTGGTGGTTCATGCCACTTAGGTTTCAAGGATGAAAGGTTGGAACAAGGGCAATCATTTCCTGGAGATGGTAATGGTAATTTTTCTGTTGGCAGGCAGAATTGGAACATGAAATTTAGGGATGCTACCTCTGCTGCTCAAACAGCGGCTGAGTTTGCAGAACATGCAAGCCTAGCTGCCTTAGCTGTTGTAGAACTTTAAAGGCTATATTGTGTTGATGATGGTGGTTAATGCCACTTAGGTTTCAAGGATAAAAGGTTGGAACATGGGCAATCATTTACTGTAGATGGTAATGGTAATTTTTCTGTTGGCAGGCGACATTGGAACATGAAATTTAAGGATGCTACCTCTGCTGCTCAAGCAGCGGCTGAGTTTGCAGAACATGCAAGCCTAGCTGCCAGAGCTGTTGTTGAACTTTAAAGGCAATATTGTGTTGATGGTGGTGGTTCATGCCACTTAGGTTTCAAGGATGAAAGGTTGGAACAAGGGCAATCATTTCCTGGAGATGGTAATGGTAATTTTTCTGTTGGCAGGCAGAATTGGAACATGAAATTTAAGGATGCTACCTATACTGCTCAAGCAGTGGCTGAGTTTGCAGAATATGCAAGCTTAGATGCCAGAGCTGTTGTAGAACTTTAAAGGCAATATTATGTTGATGGTTGTGGTTCCTGCCACTTAGGTTTCAAGGATGAAAGGTTGGAACAAGGGCAATCATTTCCTGGAGATAGTAATGGTAATTTTTCTATTGGCAGGCAGAATTGGAACATGAAATTTATGGATGCTACCTCTACTGCTCAAGCAACGGCTGAGTTTGCAGAATATTCAAGCCTAGCTGCCAGAGCTGTTGTAGAACTTTTAAGGCAATATTGTGTTGATGATGGTGGTCCATGCCACTTAGGTTTCAAGGATGAAAGGTTGGAACATGGGCAATCATTTTCTGGAGATGGTAATGGTAATTTTTCTTTTGGCAGGCAGAATTGGAACATAAAATTTATGGATGTTACCTCTGCTGCTCAAGCAGCGGCTGAGTTTGCACAATTATGCAAGCCCAAATGCCAGAGCTGTTGTAAAACTTTCAAGGCAATATTGTGTTGATGATGGTGGTTCATGCAACTTAGGTTTCAAGGATGAAAGGTTGGAACATGGGCAATCATTTCCTGGAGATGGTAATGGTGATTTTTCTGTTGGCAGGCAGAATTGGAACTTGAAATTTATGGATGCTACCTCTGCTGCTCAAGCAGCGGCTGAGTTTGCAGAATATTCAAACCTAGCTGCCAGAGCTGTTGTAGAACTTTCAAGGCAATATTGTGTTGATGACGGTGGTTCATGCCACTTAGGTT